>NC_058416.1:61410216-61471803 GCF_002201575.2 Neomonachus schauinslandi
ACACCAAAGAAATACAAACAATTCTTTGATTGATTGATTGATTGATTTTTACAAACATTTCTAAGACTATTATGAGCAATTATATGCCAACAAATGAGGCAGTCTGGAAGAAATGGATGCATTCCTAGAAACATATAAACTACCAAAACTAAAACAGGAAGAAATAGAAAACCTGAACAGACCCATAACCAGCAAGGAAATTGAAACAACAATTAAAAATCTCCCAACAAACAAGAGTCCAGGGCCAGAAGGACTCCCAGCGGAATTCTACCAAACATGTAAAGAAGAATTAATACCGGGGCACCTGGGTGGCTCAGATGGTTAAGCATCTGCCTTCGGCTCAGGTCATGATCCCGGGGTCCTGGGATCAAGTCCCACATCGGGCTCCCGGCTCAGCGGGGAGCCTGCTTCTCCCTCGGACCCTCTTCCCTCTCATGCTGTTTCTCTCTCGCTCGCTCTCTAAAAAATAAAATCTTTAAAAAAAAAAAAAAGAAGAAGAATTAATACCTATTCTTCTGAAGCTGTTTCAAAAAATAGGAATGGAAGAAAACTTCCAAACCCATTCTATGAGGCAGCATTACCTTGATCCTAAAACCAGACAAATATCCCATTAAAAAGGAGCATTACACACCAATATCCCTGATGGACATGGATGCAAAATTTCTCACCAAGATACTAGCCAATAGGATCTAACAGTACATTGAAAGGATTATTCACCATGAGCAAGTGGCATTTATTTCTGGGCTGCAAGGGTGGCTCAACATCCACAAATCAATCAATGTGATACACTGCATTCATAAAAGAAAGGACAAGAACCATATCATCCTCTCAATAGATGCGGGAAAAGCATTTGACAAAGTACAGCATCCTTTCTTGATAAAAACTCTTTACAGTGTAGGGATAGAGGGAACATACCTCAATATCATAAAAGCCATATGTGAAAAGCCCACAACAAATATCATTCTCAATGGGGAAAACTGAGAACTTTTCTCCTAAGGTCAGGAACACGGCAGAGATGTCCACTAACCCCACTGCTGTTCAACAGACTACTAGAAGTCCTAGCCTCAGCAATCAGATAACAAAAAGAAGTAAAGGCATACAAATTGGAGAAGAAGACATAGTCAAACGTTCACTCTTCCCAGATGACATGATACTCTATGTAGAAAACCCAAAGGACTCCACCAAAAAATTGCTAGAACTGATACAGGAATTCAGCAAAGTTGCAGGATACAAAATCAATGCACCAAAGTCAGTTACATTTCTATATACTAACAATGAGACAGAAGAAAGAGAAATCAAGGAATCGATCCCATTTACAATTGCACCAAAAGTCATACAATACCTGTGAATAAACCTAACCAAAGAGGTAAAGGGTCTGTACTCTGAAAACTATGGAACACTTATGAGTGAAATTGAGGAAAACACAATGAAAAGGAAAAACATTCCATCCTCATGGATTGGAAGAACAAATATTGTTAAAATGTCTGTTACCCAAAGCAATCTACACATTCAATGGAATCCTTATCAAAATACCATCAGCATTTTTCAGAGCTGGAACAAACAATCCAAAATGTGTATGGAACCAGAAAAAAAACCCTGGAATAGCCAAAGGAATGTTGAAAAGGAAAACCAAAGCTCGAGGAATCACAATTCTGGACTTCAAGCTGTATTAGAAAGTTGTAATCATCAAGACAGCATAGTATTGGCACAAAAACAGACACCTAGATCAATGGAATAGAATAGAGGACCCAGAAATGGACCTTCAATTCTGTGGTCAACTAATCTTTGACAAAGCAGGAAAAAATATCCAGTGGAAAAAAGACAGTCTCTTCAACAAATGGTGTTGGGAAAGTTGGACAGCCACATGCAGAAGAATGAAACTGGACCATTTCCTTAGACCATACACAATAATAGACTCAAAATGGATGAAAGACCTAAATGTTTGACAGGAATCCATCCAAATCCTAGAAGAGACACAGGCAGAACCTCTTTGACCTCAGCTGCAACAACTTCTTGCTAGACATGTCTCCAAAGTCAAGAGAAACAAAAGCGAAAATAAACTATTGGGACTATTGGGACTTCACCAAGATAAAAAGCGTTTGCACAGCAACGGAAACAGTCTACAAAGCCAAAAGACAACCGACAGAATGGGAGAAGATATGACATATCATATGAAGAGATGACATATCAGATAAAAGATTAGTATCCAAAATCTATAAAGAACTTATCAAACTCAACACCCCCAAAAAACAAATAATCCCATCAAGAAATGGGCAGAAGACATGAACAGACATTTCTCAAAGGAAGAAATACAAATGGCCAACAGACACATGAAAAAGTGCTCAGCATCACTCAGCATCAGGGAAATATAAATCAAAACCACAGTGAGATACCACCTCACACCAGTCAGAATGGCTAAAATTAACAAATCAGGAAACAACAGATGCTGGCAAGGATGTGGAGAATGGGGAACCCTCCTACACTGTTGGTGGGAATGTAAGCTGGTGTAGCCACTCTGGAAAACAGTATGGAGGTTCCTCAAAAAGTTAAAAATAGAATTACCCTATGACCCAGCAATTGCACTACTGGGTATTTACCCCAAAGATATAAATGTAGTGATCAGAAGGGGCACCTGCACCTCATTGTGTATAGCAGCAATGTCTACAATAGTGAAACTATGGAAAAAGCTGAGAAGTCCATTGACAGATCAATGAATAAAGAAGATATGGTATATATATACAATGGAATACTACTCAGCCACCAAAAAAAATGAAATCTTGCCATTTGCAACAATGTGGATGGAACTAAAACTAAAAAAACAAAGACAAACAAACAAAAAAACCTTTCATGCTTTCATTCAATGAATATTTGTTGAGGTCCTACTATGTGCCAAGCCCTGAGCCAGGCACTGGGATCACACCTATGAATCAAAGTCTCGATCCTCACCGGACTTGAATTTCCCATGGGAGTATTTGACAGCTCAGGAAGAAGAGGGATACCAAAAAAAAAAAAAACCCTGGCTGTTTTAGGCTGCTATAGTTCCCACTAGCTTCATTCTGCCTTTTCCAGGTGAAATCTCAGGTCAGCCCACCTCATCATGGCCATGGTGGCCTCACCCACAGAAAACATTGGAAAGTCAAAACAGGTAAGTATGATTTGAAAGAGCAAAGGCTATGAAGAATGGTAGAAACTCCAACTCATTCTGTTTCAGCGTTTTGGGCAAGACCCTCCCTTCAGTTCACTTGGCCACTGAAGGAGTGATTAAAAAACATTTAGAATCAAGGCCAACCTTTGATTAGGCCAAAAATGTTAAGCAGGCAACTTGTTCCCAGCTAGCTGCCAACTAATCTCAATTAAAGAAAGAGCCAAAGCTTGACATTTTTATAGAATGTTACAATTTCTGGGGAAGTGCCCTGAAGGTAAACCAGTCTCAGAAATCTCTCAACTACATTCTTGCCAAGTAGTTTTCCAACTCTCCTCAAATTCACTGCATTCTTGGGCAGCCCTATGGCCCATGCTGAGTTTTGGAAAGCTGGGTCTTGCTTGCACTGAGCTGAGACTAGGGTCCAAGTAGGCTTCTTCCCATTGCCCCAGCTCTTGTGCCAGAGCAAGAGGACATCTTCTACATGAATCCCTACTTGAAGGTAGCTTTCCTGCCTGCCATGCTTTCCCTCCCCAGATAGCCATGGTTCTTCCAACCATTTCTCATATGCTATGGGCTTGAGTTCCCTCAGCACCCTGGCCATTCTCCTCCAGACACTCCTGACTGATCCACTCCCTCCTGCAGTCTGGTGCCCAAAACCCAGCCCAATGCCATGTGTGGTTTTCACCAACTAAGTCAGGTTGGTCACCTTCCTGGACATGGTAATCTGGTTAGTGCAAACTAATACTCTATGAGTTCATTTTAGTAGCCAATCACAAATAGCCTACAACTAAACATCTAAAACCCCAAAGTCCTTTTTCAAGACTTTGATGGCAAATGATAATGGAAAGTGACACTGAAAATGGAATTTGGGGCTCACTTTATTTGTGAATTTCAAGTGTTAAATGCAGTTTTAGGCAGGTCTGAAGCCAGGTCTTCAAGGAAAATGCCATAGTTCTGTCTGTCTGTTTCTTTCCATGCCATGTTCCCTCTCTGCTGCTTCAATTGGGTCTGATTCTCAGGCGGGGGCCTCTCCATAGGGTACCAGTGGCTGCCAGGTGCTGCAACCTACCATCCTGCCGGCAGTTCCACACTCCCAGTGGAAAAGTGCATCTATCCCAAGGTCCTGGGAGAACTCTAGCCTGGCTGACCACATGTTTACCCAATATTCAATCACCAGAGCAGGAAAATGGGGTGCACTAATTGATCAGGGCCGAGTTTTGCATTGACCCTGGTGTAATGGGCTCCACAGAGAAGAGTGTTTCTAAGACCAAATGAAGGTAAGAGGAACACTGCTTAGGCAAGAACAGCAAACATGCACTCCAGCCATGTTGGCCGTATTTAAATCTTGGCCACCCCCTGCAGCCATCCCAGGCATGAAATCAGCAAACCCAGTGCTGGTGCAGAGCAACAGCAGCTCTCTCAACACAGGTGATACCGCACGCAGTTTTGTAGCCTGCTTTGTTTCACTTAACATTGTAGTATAAACATTCCCTCAAGTCATTAACACTTCCTTATGACATATTTTAAAATACTGGTTACTATTTCATAGATGTACCATAATTTGTCTAACTGTTCCTCTACTGTTAGACATCATGTTTCTCTCTTTTTCTGTGTGTCTATAAAAAAATATACACCAGGGGCGCCTGGGTGGCTCAGTTGTTGAGCGTCTGCCTTCGGCTCGGGTCATGATCCCAGGGTCCTGGGATCAAGCCCCGCATCGGGCTCCCTGCTCGGTGGGATGCCTGCTTCTCCCTCTCCCACTCCCCCTGCTTGTGTTCCCTCTCTCGCGGTGTCTCTCTCTCTGTCAAATAAATAAATAAAATCTTTTAAAAAAAAAATACACCAATATGAACATTTTTTACATCTTTTTTCAGAATTTCTGATTATTTCTTTAGAAGAGGTTTTTAGAAGTTGCATAAATGTATCAAAGAGTATTTCAAAGCTCTTGGTGCATATAACCAAATTGTTTCCCAGAAAGATTATACCAAATTACATACTTATGGAGATAGTGGTAAATGGTAACTTTGATCTGAAAACAAAACCACAACATATAAGTAAGGTCCTAGTTAGCTCAGAGACTGAAACTTTCAGTACATTCGGTGCCTGCAGGTAGTGGTTAGATATGTCCAGATTAAATCTGGGGGACTGTGAGTTGGGGATTTCTCAGACCATACCATCCAGAATGGATGGTGTAGTTGGCAAAGTTTGCATCAGCCACACCAGCATCACAGTCTTGTTCCCTGTGTCACCCCGCCTCACCCGTTTCCCCATCCCTGCCATTTTTAGAAAAAGCACTAACAACATCATTCACACTAAATGGCTGTCAGATTTAATCCAAGGAGATTAATTAACATGAAACAAAGTTAAATAAATTAATTCCTCATTCTAACCTTTCAGGCATCAGTAAGCTGACTGGAAAGGTGTTCTTGGATAAACCTCCTTATGTTCCTATTATCACACAGGGCAAGCAGCTGCCTTTCCAAACCAGTCCTAAAATTCATCTTAGTCGTATAAATGCTTAAGGACCCAGTGAGTTGTTGGCTGAGTGGTTGTTGATGTATCAGTAGCTGACAGTATATTATTTATAGTGTATCAAAGTATCAGTGAGAAATTAACATAGAAACTGGGAATTCTGAGAATAGTCTTTGTTTACCAGAGGAAGAAATAGGCCAATTATGTCAAGATAATTCTGTGCCAGTTACTGTTTATTGAGCATATATGAGTACACAGGCACCATGCTAAGAAGTTACATATTTATTTCATCCTTAAAAGCAAACCTTGGTTCTCACATATCTTAAATGATGTGAACATATCATACAACCACTGCTTCTGGCATCTGACTCCCAGATCCATGTCTTCCTGCCACATCTCCATGTCTTGAAATCAGCTGCCCACAGTAGCCACCTATCCTGGCCTCTCTGACATTGAAATATCACTTGTCCCCCTACAGGTTGGCATAATGTTGTTAAATGAAAAAATAGTCAAAGCTAATAAAATTGCTTTAAACTACTGGTGAAACCACTACGGATGCTTTAATATTGGTCATTCATAATGAGCAAAGTGTCTGACCCTTGGTCATTGTTGGGAACAAGAGCATCTTCTTCTGAACAGCCTCATTTCAAGGTCAAGGCTGCAAATCCAATCCTCCTTCAGAATTATTTCCCCTCCCTGTCTTTGTCCTTATACCTAATGACAGACATGGACAGTACCTGGTGATTACAACCCCATGTGAGGACTGCTGTCATAAGGCTCCCTTCAATCCCACCCCCCCTTTGGAGGTCCTGAGCTATCCCACTTTCCCTGGGGGCTTGCCCTCTGCCATCCTCCCCTTACCCCCTCCTGTCATAATCACTACCACTGTTTCATACTTTTCCCAGCTATACCAAGGGGAAAAGTTTAAAGACCAACAGTAATATTAAAAAAAACCTAAACTGTGTAAATATTTCATCTTTTTTATGCCCACTCATTCTGTCACTTTTTCCATCCAGCAAACTTTGCAACTACTTCTTATGAACAGAAGTCAAACTCTCATCAGTGACATGTCTCATTTGAACTTTGTTATTCTAAGGGGTAGGATTTGAACAATTTCACATAAAAATTGGACATTTCTCTTTCTCCTGAAAAATGAGAAGACCTAGCTCTTTAGCCCTGCATCCCCACCAGGCAACCGGTGGGAGTCGACAGCAGCACCCTATGGGTGGTTGTGGGCAGGCGTCCTCATACACTCTCCTGCTGAGTTTTGAAGGGGGAGTGATATGGCATGATTGAGTTTTAAAAGTTTGCCCTGGCTGGATGATGGGCTTAGTTTGGATAGACACTCAGGTGGATATACCCAGAATCTGATTGCTTCTCGCCACTCCCACCTTCCTAGTATAAGCCATCAATCTCTGCCACCTGGACCGTTAAAAAAGCTCCCTAACTTCCTTGCTCTGTGGTCTCTTCTCATAGGTAACCTGAATCGTACCTGAGGAAACTACTCAAAACCTCCAGTGGCTCCCTTCTCACTTGGATTCCAACCCAACATCCTTCCCAGAGTCTACACAGCCCCTGCCTACCTCTCTGGCCTCTCTTCCCACCTTCTCCTGTACTCCCAGCACATTCTGGCCTCCCTGTAGCTCCCCAGCAAGCCAAATGCTCTCCTCCTAACCCTCACCTTTGCATGCACTGTTCCAGTCTCAGTGTCCTCTTGTCAGCTCAGCTGGCTGGCAACTTCCCTACCCTGGCTATCTGCTTATGTTGCCTCAATTCCCCTGCCAACTGAGATCAAATAGGATCCCATATCACCGCTGTCCTTCACCATCGCTCCATCCCGCTGTTCTGTTTTATTCTTTACACATCACTAGCTAACAGAAGGTTCTGTTTTGTCATCAGTCTCTGCCCTCAGCACAATCTGCACCATGAGTCTACTTCTGCGGCCATAGAACCCAACAAAGACCCAGCACGTGGGCACGCACAGCAGCTACTGTGGAGGGAGAAGCTGAGAGATGGTCTGTAGCAAGGCTGTCATGTGAGGCCAAGGGCAAGATCATGGGGATGTGGCCAAGAGAGTGTGGTGGACATGGAGCAAGGAGCAATATGGGGAAGTTATCCAGGGCAACAGTGGTGATGAGCTATAAGGGGCATCAGAAAGTGCTCCAAGTGGACAGCCAGGTGGAAGATGGTAGCATTTCATCCAGAGGGGTCCCACCAGGAGATACCAGGCTGGAGGGGAAGGCCATGAGTTTGGGCTTAGACACTGGACATTGTGTGGGAAGTACAAGATATAAGGATGCCAAAAGACGGACTTTCTATGGTCATTCTGAGATCTTTCTGTTCAGTACAAGGGACGTGAGAATCCATTGCCGGAAGAGGAGTCACTCAGAGGGAGGACGCTCTGGGTTTGGGCTGGTGGCCTCTCTTTTCTGCATCAAGCAGCCGCTGGGAACAAAAAATGAGGAGCACTGATCAGGGACTCTCCATACCTGGTGAGCGTGCTTCCTACAGGCTGCTGAACTCTGGGTAGGACAAGGAGGCTCTAAGAAGCCACAGCGACTCACTGATACAACTGGCTGTCCTTGAATAAAGTAAAGCCTTTCTTTCTTTAAAACCGGGGGGCATGACTTTTCGGATGGAAATCAATTCAAAAATCTTTATATAAACACAGCAGCTTAATGGCAGGGGCAGCATTACGGAATTTGGAAAGCGATATAAAAGCAAGGAGAATGAAGCCCCACAGCTGTCAGGACTACCTAATGGAGGCATTGATATCTGGCTGCCCAGGAATTCTAGAGCCTTCTAGAAAATTTAACGCAGTGGAACTAGAAGGATATTCTTTCACACAGTCCTGAGGATTCGTTGCCCTAGATGTAGAAAGGGATTAAAAATGAAAGTAAAGCACTGGTTCACAAAGCAGGCTTGGGAGTGAGGTAGGTGGCTAGAGTAGAGACACATGGCTGGCATGAAAGATTAAACACAGAAGGTGCCACGGGTATGGGCAAATCAGCCCCCCACCCCCACCACTGATGAAGCCAGGATTCTGGTAACTAGGGACTTGTTTATAGCATAAATTAACTGCGGGAGTCCTCCTCAATTAAGAGGGAGGAGAGAGAGAGAAGATGAGAAAAGCTTCACATTTTCAGAGATTAAATCTTTCCCATAGACCACAAAAAGGAGACCAATTACAGGAAAATTTCATTTTAATGGGCACTCTGGTTAACTATTATCACCGTTGACTGTGAGTAATTCTGTTTTAGTATGTGTGAGTTAAAACTTCTGCTTTTTCAGACAAGAAGAGTACTTTCTGCCAATGAACTGTGACTTGAAGCTGTGTGATTTGTGTAAATGTGTTATAATTAATTGAGCTTTAGAAATTGACTTTGAGGGTCTGAAGGTTTTGGAAATGGATTTTGGCTTGGAAAAAGGCACCTTCTAAGAAGGTGATCAAAGATACTTAACTGACAGGAAGCTTCTCTCAACTTATTTTGGTGGGGGCAATTTAAAAAAAAATCTGTGCATGTTCAGAAGAGGTAAAATTTAATTTAAAAATATTTTAGTATTAAAACAAAGTAAAGAATGGCTTAGTAAAGTTAGAGTTGAATGAGAAACATCAGTATGAATTCACATACTTTAAAGGGATTCTAATTCTATCACTAACAGGAGCACTGGACAGCCCCTGCAAGGGGTAATACCTCTCTACAGCCTATGCTCACAGGGAGCCCCAAGGCCTACCTCTTGGTCTCTATTACCTTCCCCATAAATAGGGGTCAAAAATCCTTGAAAGATCACTAAATTTGTGTTAAGGATAGGGAAAATCAAGATGGGCCCAGGATACTTGGTGGTTGCCAGAAAATGTTTTCCAAACTGTTTGAAATATTGCTAAATAAAAGAACCCTCACTAACCAAACTGTTGCTTTTTCAAAAAGGAAGTACCCATTCTAGTCAATTGAAGCATGTCAAGGCTGTAAAAAGCCATGAGACTATACTAAATCTAAAGGAAAGGAGTTTGTTTGTTTGTTTGTTTTTTAAACTAAAGGTTAATCTATTCAAATTGTGTGAGTCATACACTCAAATTCTGATCACCTAAGTTAGCAATCTTAAATCATATGCAAGAATATAGGGGTGCCTGGTTGGCTCAGTTGGTAGAACATGCAACTCTTGATGTCAGAGTTGTGGGTTTGAGCCCCATGTTGAGGGTAGAGATTACTTCAAAAAAAAGAATATAAAGATATGATTACAGTAAACTTAAAAAATAAACACTGCTTATGTCCTTTGTTCATCTTAAGGTACAGTGTATTAAAATATATGTTGACAACGTATGGATGTAGTTATCCAAAAACTAAGGTAAGGACAAGTGTACAAAATGGTAGCTAAAGAAACTTCTATAAACAATTTTGAAAGCTGAACTCCAGTAATCATGCTCTTTGGTATTTACCGGGTTCACACACATATTTATAGCAACTTTATTTATAAGTTTCTTCCAAACTTGGAAGAAACCAAGATGTCAGGGTGCCTGGGTGGCTCAGTCGGTTAAGCATTTTCCTTCTGCTGGGGTCATGACTCAAGGGTCCTGGGATCAAGCCCCACATCGGTTTCCCCGCTCAGCGGGGAGCCTGCTTCTCCCTCTCCCTCTGCTCTCTCTCTCATGCTCTCTCAAATAAATAAATAAAATCTTTAAAAAAAGAAAAGAAAAGAAACCAAGATGTTCCTCAGTAGGCAAATAGATAAATGAACTGTGGTACATCCAAACAATGGAATATTATTCAGCAATTGAATAAAAAGAACTATCAAGCCATGAAAATCCATGGAAGAACCTCCAATGCATATTGTTAGCTAAAAGAAGCAAATCTGAAAAGGCTACATATGATACAATTCCAACTATATGACATTCTAGAAAAAGCAAAACTATAAAGACAGTTAAAAAAAAGAATCAGTGAGGGGCACCTGGGCGGCTCAGTTGTTAAGTGTCTGCCTTTGGCTCAGGTCATGATCCTAGAGTTCTGGAATCGAGCCCCGCATCAGGCTCCCCGCTCAGCGGGAAGCCTGCTTCTCCCTCTCCCACTCCCCCTGCTTGTGTTCTCTCTCTCGCTGTCTCTCTCTGTCAAATAAATAAATAAAATCTTTAAAAATAAATAAATTTTAAAAATAAATTAAAAAAGAATCAGTGGTTGCAAGTAGTTCAGGGGAAAGAGGGATAAATAGGTAGAGTATGGGGAATTTTTAAGACAGTTTGAAACTACTCTATATGATACTGTAATGGTTGATACATATCATTATACATTGTTAAAACCCATAGAAAGTACAACACCAAGAGTGAACCTTAATGTAAATTATGGACTTTAGTTAATAAAAAGTCATCAATGGGGGCACCTGGGTGGCTCAGTCAATAAGCATCTGCCTTTTGCTCAGGTCCTGATCTCAGGGTTCTGGGATTGAGCCCCATGTCAGGCTCCCTGCTCAGTGGGGAGTCCTCTTCTCCATATCCTTTTCTTAAATAAATAAATAAAATCTTAAAAAGAAAGTATCAATATTGGCTCATCAATTGAAACATTAGTGTATCACACTAATATAAGATGTCAATAATAAATTTAACGGGGGGAGAGGCAGTGAGAAAATATATGATCAATTTTTCTATAAATCCAAAACTGCCCCAAAATTGAAGTTTATTAGTCAAAATAAAACTGCTAGTTTCTTATCTACCCACCTCATAAAATGGAGTCTCCAACAGAAGAGTAAGCCAGTATTTCTATTACCAGACAACTAGAAATTAGGATTGGTCCAACAACAAAGGCTTATCTATGCATCACAAGTGCAAAAGACTCAAAAGATGGTCATCAAAGCAATCGCTAAGCTAAACCTAGGTATGTGTCCAATAAAATCAACATTCTTAATAGTTATTTTATTATTATGTTGGGCTCATTATTTATATTGCCATATTTGTTGCTTCAATTATCAAATTCAACCTCTTACAAAGTTAATAGTACATATACTTAAAAAACTAGTTTGTAGGACAAGGGACTTGGGCTTCCAGTCAAGCATGGGAGATTAGCCTTGTGTTTATTGCTCCCCCTTCAAAAGTCCTGCTGAAGTGATAATAAAAGAATAGAAAAAATGCAAACCCATGAGGTTGAAAAAAATGAAAGAGGAGACCAGCTCAGTGCATCTCAGTGGATTTTTGGAGAATGGAAAGAAAATGAAGCTTAGAAAAAACACCACAGAGGTGGGTAGATATATCAATCATTCAATTTGTTCCACAGAACCTGTGAGGAATGGCAAGGGGTGAGAGGGAAGCTGGGTAGCCATGAGACTGGGAAAAGGAGCATGTGTAGAGTGATTTAACTACTGGGTCCCCTTTCCCACCCCGAGCAGCCAAGAGACCTCCCTCTACCAGCTCCCTCCTTAGAGACCAAGGATTATTTTCCAGAGATGTCATACCTCATGGGCTTTATACTAGGGGCAGTAAATGAAGCAAGGAAGCATTGTGGTAAAGGCAGAAAGATGAAGTGCCCAACTGTGCGGCCCTCTGACACTTCTTTCTGCCCTGTTATCAATCATTTATTCAACAAACATTTATTCTGTGAAATTTGTGCCAGATATTGTTTTAGGGGATTCAACAGTGAACCAGACAGGCAAGTCCCTGATCTCATGCAGCTGGCATTCTCATAGGGCAGACAGGCAATACGTAAATATATTAAGAAATATATAGGGGCACCTAGGTGGCTCAGTCGTTGGGCGTCTGCCTTCGGCTCGGGTTGTGATCCTGGGATCCTGGGATCGAGCCCCACATCGGGCTCTCTGCTCAGCGGGAAGCCTGCTTCTCCCTCTCCCACTCCCCCTGCTTGTGTTCCCTCTCTCGCTGTGTCTCTCTCTGTCAAAGAAATAAATAAAATCTTAAAAAAAAAAGAAATATATATTAAAAGAACAGGTAATGCTTGAAGAAAACTGAAATAGGATAATGGGACAGAGTGGCAGGACTCTACTATTGAAGGGTAGAGGGGGTTGAACTTCAGAGGAAGATGTCAGAGTAAGTGATACAGAATCAGAGACTTAAATAAAATGAGGGCTCCCATCAGGGAGTTGGGCACCAAGTACAAAGGTCATGAGACAGAAGCATGCAAGGCTTGCTCAATGAACAGCAAGGAGGCCAGTGGGTGCCAGGCATGCAATGATCCAGGGAAAAGTAGGGGATAAGGTGGGAGAGATCCTGTAGAGTTCCAAGATTATGATGAGAACCTGAGATGGATTCTAAGAGAGACTGGGAAGTCACTGGAAGAATCTGAACATAAGATCTTGTCCATTTTAAATAACTCTGGATGCCATGTAGAAAACAGATGAGGGGAAGATGGTGGAGGTGGCCAGACCTGTCAGGGGCTAGAGCAGAGCACCAGTATCAGACTACCCATCACCACTATCATGCCAGCAAGAGGGAGGAGGGCCTCCGTTGGCACCAACAAATAGCCTCTGAGAAAAGTTCTACCTACCAGCCCCAGGGTCTGCTGCTGAAAGGTGCTGGAGTCCTGGTCAGACCTTTGCACAGTCCGCCAGACCACTGGACAAAAAGATCCTCACACATGAACACACAGAGTTTCCAATCCCCATTCTTAATTTTTCTAATTTTCAATTATAAAACAATGCAAACATATAAATACAAGAATAATATGACACCTAACATCACTGGCAAGATAAAAACAGAAATTGACATATTACTTTATCTGCTTCATATCTTTCTATGTTGAAAAATGAATGGATGAACTAATAAAAAAGAAAAATATTATAAATGTAGGTGAAGTTTTCTCTCCTTCCCTACAGATAGACATTACTATGAAGTTAATGGGCATTATACCTTTTTTGCACTTTTATTAATTATTATTACATTCATAACAATCTGAACTAGTGCTTTGTGTTTTTAAAATTATATGATATCGGGGTGCCTGGGTGGCTCAGTCGTTAAGCGTCTGCCTTCGGCTCGGGTCATGATCCCAGGTGGGATCGAGCCCCGCATCGGTCTCCCTGCTCAGCGGGGAGCCTGCTTCTCCCTCTCCCACTCCCCCTGCCTGTGTTCCCTCTCTCGCTGTGTCTCTCTCTGTCAAATAAATAAAATCTTTAAAAAAAAAAATTATATGATATCATACAGTATGTATCTTTTCCATCTTGATTTATTCACCCAATGTAATGTATTTGAGATATTTCCACTGATATGAGAGATAGCTTATTAATTTGAGATATTTCCATTGATATGAGAGATAGCTTATTAATATTAATTAATTAATTAATTAACTACTGAAGTGAATGGTATTAAATGAACAAACCACCACCAAAACAACCAACTTGAAATTTGCCAAGCACTGTCTAAGCACTTTATTTGAATTAAGTGATTTTGTCCACAAAATGACCCTAAAATATAGGAACTATTGTGACAACCCTTTTAGAGATGACAGAACAGCTACAGAGAAGTTAAGAAAATTGCTAAAAGTTACACAGCTCGTAAATGGCTGAGTTGGAATTTGAATCAAAGCAGTTTGGTTTCAGAGTTATCTTCTTAGCCACTATTCTGGAAAAAAGAAGTTATCTCCAATGTTTTACTATTATACAGGCTTCTACACTAAACATCCTTATCCATATCTACTTGTATAAATATGGGCTCTCTAAAGCAGACAACCATAAGTGGATTATAGGACATGTGCATGCTTAATGTGGTACGCTGAATAATGGCCCCTAAAATGTCCATGTCCTAATCCTTGGAACCTGTGATATGGTATTTTATATGAGAAAAGGGATTTGCAGATATGATTAAGTTAAGGACTTTGAGATGAGAAGATTATCCTGGATTATCTGGGTAAACCTAGTGTAATCACAAGGATCCTTAGAAGAGGGAAGCAGGAGGTTCAGAGTCAGAGAAGGAGATGTGATAACGGGAGGAAAGATGAAAGAGGGAAATTGGGATAGAGAAAAGAGGAGGAGAAACAGGAAGGGGGGAGAGAAAGAGATATTTTTTTAAAGATTTTATTTATTTATTTTGACAGAGAGAGAGACACAGCGAGAGAGGGAACACAAACGGGGGAGTGGGAGAGGGAGAAGCAGGCTCCCCGCGGAGCAGGGAGCCCGATGCGGGGCTCGATCCCGGGACCCCGGGACCCCGGGACCACGACCCGAGCCGAAGGCAGACGCTCAACGACTGAGCCACCCAGGCGCCCCGAGAAAGAGATTTAAAGGTACTACTACCCCATTGGTTATGAATATGGTAATGAATATGGCCATGAGCCAAGGAACACAAGCAGCTTCTAGAAGCTGGAAAGGGCACAGAAACAGATTCTGCCCTAAAGAGTCCAGAAGGAATCAGCCCTGCTGACTCATTTTGGACTTCTGACCTCCAAAACTGTAAGACAGTAAATTTGTGTTGTTTTAAACCAACAAATTTGAGGTAGCTTGTTATAGCCACAACAGTTAACTAGTACATCTGGAGTGTAGAAAGCTAGGTGGTGTGGCTGATGTTGAAGTGTGGAGTTAAGAGTAGAGAGTACTGAGGTGGAGTTAGAGAAGCAAAGGGGGCCGGATGGCCTTCTAGGTCATGGTCAGGACAACAGCTTTTACTCTGAGTTGATGTGGGGAACCACCTAGGGTATAGCACAAAGGAGTGAAATGATTTCATTTATCTTATAAAGAATTACTCTGGCTGCTAAGTAAGAATAAGGAGGTAGTAGAATAAGAGATGAAGGAGGGTCCGTGAGCATATCCAAATCTGTGCCTCCCTGAGGAGCCAACATCAGAGGCTTAACATCACAGGAGGAAATAATTTCTCTAAGGTAATCCAGCCAGCCACAGAACACATAAACAAGCAAATAACCACAACAAGCCCCAAGGTGGGGGACCACTACCCAAAGGTTCTACAATATTTTATGTAAAATGTCCAATTTCTAACAAAAAAATATGAAATGTACAAAGAAACAAGAAAGCATGACCTGTACATACACACAGACACACACACACAGACACACACACAATCAGGGAGCAGAAACTTCTCATTAAAAAAAACAGAGGGAAACCATGCTTAAAGAAGTAAAGAAGAGTATGATGCCATTGTCATATCAAAGAGAGAACATCAATAAAGAGAAATTATCAAAAACAACCAGAGAGCACCTGGGTGGTGCAGTCAGTTAATTGTCTGACTCTTATTTTCAGCTCAGGTCATGATTTCAGGGTCATGGGATCGAGTCCCACATCAGGCTCTATGTTGGCCGCAGAGTCTGCTTGCAGTTCTCTCTCCCTCCTTCTCCCTCTACTGCTCCCCATCTCCCCCGCATGCTCACTCTCTCTCTTCAAAATTAAAAAAAAAAAAAAAAAAGGAAATTCTGGAGTTGAAAAGTACAATAACTGAAGTGAAAATTTCTTTGAAGGGACTCAGCAGTAGGTTTGAACTGACAAAGAAAGAATTAGCAAACCGGAAGATAGGTTGATGGAGAATATGTAATCTGAAGAACCAAGAGAAAAAATAATGAAGGGCGCCTGGGTGGCTCAGTCGTTAAGCGTCTGCCTTCGGCTCAGGTCATGATCCCAGGGTCCCGGGATCGAGTCCCACATCGGGCTCCCTGCTCCGCGGGAAGCCTGCTTCTCCCTCTCCCACTCCCCCCGCTTGTGTTCCTGTTCTCGCTGTCTCTCTCTGTCATATAAAATAAATAAAATCTTTAAAAAAAAAAAAAAAAAAAGAAAAAATAATGAAGAAAAATGAACATAGCCTCAGAGAATAGTGGGACACCATTAAGCACACCACATATGCATAATGGAAATATCTGGAGAGAAAAGAGAAAGGAGCAGAAAAATATTTAAAGAAATAATGGCTTGGAAACTCCCAAATTTATTGAAAAATATTAACCGAGACACCTAAGAAGCTCAAAGAAATCCAAGTAGGATAAGTTCAAAGACAGCCACAAACACTTTGTAGTAAGAATGCTGAAAGTGAAAGACAAGGAGAAAATCTTGAAAGCAGCAAGAAGAAAATCACTCATGACTTGCAAGGGAGCCCCAGTGAGATCAACAACTGACTTAACCAGGAGAAACAGTGGAGGTCAGAAGGCAAGGAAGTAACATTCAAAGTGCTCAAAAGAAAAAACTGTTCACCAAGAATCTTATCAACAGCAAAGCTGTCTTTCAAAAATGAAGATGAAATAAAGACATTCCCAGATAAAAACTGAGAGAATTTCTCATTAGCTAACTTACTTTCCAAGAAATAATAAAGACATTTTTTCAGGTTAAAAGCAAATGACCCTAGAGAGTAATCAAATCCACAATGTGGATGAACCTCAAAAATATTATGTTAAATGAAAGATGCCTGTATGATGCTGCCTGTATGACATATCCAGAGCCAGTAAATCCATAGAAACAGAAAGCATATTGGAGGTTGCTAAGAGCTGGGGGGAGGGGAGAATGGAGGGTAACTGCTTAGTGAGTACAGGGTTTTTTTTGGAATGATGAAAATGTTTCAAATTAGATAGAGGTGGTGGTTGCACAACATTGCCAATGTACTAAATCATTCACTTTAAAATGGTTAACTTTATGTTATATGAATTTCATCTCAATAAAAAATTTTGAATCAGATTTTTAAAAAAGAAAGTAGAGATAAAAATACAAAGAGATTAACGTGATGAAAAATAATATGATGGGGGGGATGCCTGGCTGGCTCAGTTGGAAGGAAGAGCATGCAACTATTGATCTTGAGGTTATGAGTTCAAGCCCTACATTGGGTGTAGAGATTACTAAAAAAAATAATAATATAGAAGAAAAAAGAAAGGAGATCCAATCTGTAGATTACAGGTTTCCTCAAGAGTAATCAAGAAAGAATAAAACACAGGCAATCATCAGGCCCAATAAGAAAAATCCAATTTAGGGGCACCTGGGTGGCTCAGTCGTTAAGCGTCTGCCTTCGGCTCAGGTCATGATCCCGGGGTCCTGGGATGGAGCCCCGCATCGGGCTCCCTGCTCAGCGGGAAGCCTGCTTCTCCCTCTCCCACTCCCCCTGCTTGTGTTCCCTCTCTGGCTGTCTCTCTCTCTGTCAAATAAATAAATAAAATCTTTAAAAAAAAAAGAAAGAAAAATCCAATTTAAAAAAAGTGAAAAGCTTTCCAAAGTTGAAACAAGACTTGGTTCATGGAATAAGAGTACTTAGCACATTTCAGGGGCTCCTGGGTAGCTTAACCAGTTAAGCATCCAATCTTGATTTTAGCTCATGTCATGATCTCAGGGTTGTGAGATTAAATCCCACATCTGGCTCCATGTTGGGGTGGAGCCAGCTTAAGATTCTCTCCCTCTCCTGCTGCCCCCCCCCAAAAAAAGAGTACTTAGCACATTTCAGATAAAATTAATAGGAAAAACAAAGAAATGGAACTAATAATCCTAAAATTTGTATGGAACCAGAAAAGACCCCGCATAGCCAGAGGAATGTTGAAAAAGAAAAGCAAAGCCGGCGGCATCACAATTCCGGACTTCCAGCTCTATTACAAAGCTGTCATCATCAAGACAGCATGGTACTGGCACAAAAACAGACACATAGATCAATGGAACAGAATAGAGAGCCCAGAAATGGACCCTCAACTCTATGGTCAACTCATCTTTGACAAAGCAGGAAAGAATGTCCAATGGAACAAAGACAGTCTCTTCAACAAATGGTGTTGGGAAAATTGGATAGCCACATGCAGAAGAATGAAACTGGACCATTTCCTTACACCACACACAAAAATAGACTCCAAATGGTTGAAAGACCTCAATGTGAGACAGGAGTCCATCCAAATCCTAAAGGAGAACACAGGCAGCAACCTCTTTGACCTCAGCCGAAGCAACTTCTTCCTAGAAACATCGCCAAAGGCAAGGGAGGCAAGGGCAAAAATGAACTATTGGGACTTCATCAAGATAAAAAGCTTTTGCAAAGCAAAGGAAACAGTCAACAAAACCAAAAGACAACCGACAGAATGGGAGAAGATATTTGCAAATGACATATCAGATAAAGGGCTAGTATCCAAAATCTATAAAGAACTCATCAAACTCAACACCCAAAGAACAAAGAATCCAATCAAGAAATGGGCAGAAGACATGAACAGACATTTTTCCAAAGAAGACATCCAAATGGCCAACAGACACATGAAAAAGTGCTCAATATCGCTCGGCATCAGGGAAATCCAAATCAAAACCTCAATGAGATACCACCTCACACCAGTCAGAATGGCTAAAATTAACAAGTCAGGAAATGACAGATGTTGGCGGGGATGCGGAGAAAGGGGAACCCTCCTACACTGTTGGTGGGAATGCAAGCTGGTGCAGCCACTCTGGAAAACTGTATGGAGGTTCCTCAAAAAGTTGAAAATAGAGCTACCATATGATCCAGCAATTGCACTACTGGGTATTTACCCCAAAGATACAAAAGTAGGGATCCGAAGGGGTACGTGCACCCCGATGTTTATAGCAGCAATGTCCACAATAGCCAAACTGTGGAAAGAGCCAAGATGTCCATCAACAGATAAATGGATAAAGAAGAAGTGGTATATATATACAATGGAATATTATGCAGCCATCAAAAGGAATGAGATCTTGCCATTTGCAATGACGTGGATGGAACTGGAGGGTATTATGTTGAGTGAAATAAGTCAAACAGAGAAAGACATGTGTCATATGATCTCACTGATATGAGGAATTCTTAATCTCAGGAAACAAACTGAGGGTTGCTGGAGTGGGGGGTGGGGTGGGAAGGATGGGGTGACTGGGTGATAGACACTGCGGAGGGTATGTGCTCTGGTAAGTGCTGTGAATTGTGCAAGACTGTTGAATCTCAGATCTGTACCTCTGAAACAAATAATGCAATATATGTTAAGGAAAAAAAAAAAAAGAAGAAGAAGAAGGTAGCGGGAGGGGAAGAATGAAGCGGGGGAAATCAGAGGGGTAGACAAACCATGAGAGACGATGGACTCTGAAAAACAAACAGGGTTCTAGAGGGGAGGGGGGTGGGAGGATGGGTTAGCCTGGTGGTGGGTATTGAGGAGGGCACATTCTGCATGGAGCACTGGGTGTTATGCACAAACAATGAATCATGGAACACTTCATCTAAAACTAATGATGTAATGTATGGGGATTAACATAAGAATTAAAAAAAAAATTAATAGGAAAAGATCCATACTTAAAAATAGTCTGATAACAGGCGCCTGGGTGGCTCAGTTGGTTAAGCGACTGCTTTCGGCTCAGGTCATGATCCTGGAGTCCCGGGATTGAGTCCCGCATCGGGCTCCCTGCTCGGCAGGGAGCCTGCTTCTCCCTCTGATCCTCACCCCTCTCATGTGCTCTCTCTCTCTCATTCTCTCTGTCTCAAATAAATAAATAAATAAATCTTTTAAAAAAAAATAGTCTGATAACATTTTTATATTTAAGGATAAAGAGAAAAATTCTGCGGGGATCCAATCAGAAAACATGAGTTACCTACAAAGGAATAAGAGTCAAAGCGCCTTTTATACTTCTCCATAACATTAAGTTTCAGGAGAAATACCACAATAGGTAGAGAGATTTGAAGAGCAGAATTCTTTACCTAGCCAAATATTCATATATTATACAAAGACTCAGGAAATATATTTCTCAAAAATATTTCTTGAATTATTGGAATACATAATATGTACTATGTATATGTTTATTATAAATATATACTACATCTGAAAGCCAAATAGTCAAGAAGAAGAAATTTGCAGTGTAAGGTATTGTTAGTAAAATTCAAAAGCAATTAAAAATGTGGATCCTGAAACAGTGGTATGCTGGCAAATGTTTAACAAGATCTGGGGTGCAAAGCAAAGCTCTGGTTTGTAGTGATTTCTGGGGCTAAGTTCTCCCATTATGACTGTTTCCAGCTATCAACATGATTTGACAGAAAAAAAAAATTATAATCCTCATCTCAAATTGTATTAGCATGAACGCATCAAATGTAAGAAACATCAAAACCTACTACAAAGCTATAAAATCAAAATAGTGTAGTACTGGCATAAAGACAAACTATAGACCAATGGAATAGAATAGAAAGCCCAGAAATAAATCCTGCATATATGGCCAAATGATTTCTGACAAGGGTGCCAAGACCACCCAATATCAAAAAGACACTCTTTTCAGCAAATCATGTTAGGAAAACTGTATATCCATATGCAAAAGTATGAAGTTGGACTCTTACCTAACACTATATACGAAAATTAACTCAATATGGATCAAAGACCTCAATGTAAGAGCTAGAACTATAAAATTCCTAGAAGAAAACATAGGGGAAAACTTGATAACATTCAATTTGGCAATCATTGGGGCGCCTGAGTGGCTTAGTCATTAAGCGTCTGCCTTCGGCTCAGGTCATGATCCCAGGGTCCTGGGATCGAACCCCGTGTCAGGGGGTCTGCTTGGCAGGAAGCCATCTTCTCCCTCTCCCACTCCCCCTGCTTGTGCTCTCTCTCTCACTGTCTCTCTGTCAAATAAATAAATAAAATCCAAAAAAAACAATTTGGCAATCATTTCCTGAATATGATACTTTTGGTTGTTGTCGTAGGCAACAAAAGAAAAAACCATAAATTGGACTGTATCAAAATTAAAAGCTTCTGGATATCAAGGACATAATCAACAGAGTGAAAAGGCAGCCTACAGAATGGAAGAAAATGTGTGCAATGATGTGTCTGACAAGGGATTAATATCCAGAATTTACTAAGAACTACAACTCAATGATAACAGCGACAACAAAATAAACAACTTAAAATTAAAAAATGGACATAGGACTTGAATAGACATTTCTCTAAAGAAGATATGCTAATGACCAATAAGCACATGAAGAGATGCTTAACATCACTAATCACTTAGGGACATGCAAATCAGCAATGAGATAACATCTCACACCCATTTGGATGGCTACTATTAAAAAAAAAAACGGAAAAAAATTAAAAACAAAAAAAGGAAAATAAGCATTAGTGAAGATAAATTGGAACTGTGTGCACTATTGGTGGAGATTTAAAATGGTGCAGCTGTTGTGGAAAATAGTAAAAAAGTTAAACAAACAATTACCTTATGATCCAGCAATTCCACTTCTGGGTATATAACCAAAAGATTTGAAAGCAGGGTCTCAAAGAGATATATGAACACCCATGTTCATAGCAGCATTATTTACAATAGCCAAAAGTAGAAGCAACCCAAGTGCCCATCAGTGGACGAATAGATAAAATGCAGTATATATGGAATATTATTCAGCCTTTAAAAGGAAGGAAATGTGACACATGCTACAACATGGATGAAAATTGAGGACATTATGCTACATGAAATAAGTTAATCACACATAGCAAAATACTGAATGATCCCATTTATATGAGGTCCCTAGCATAGTCAAATTCATGGAGACAGTAGAATAGTAGCTGCCAACAGCTTGGGGCATGGGGAATGAGGTGTTAGGGTTTAATGGGTACAGAGCTCGAGTTTTTCAAGATGAAAATAATTCTGGGGATGATGGTGGTGATGGTTGCACAATAGCGTGAATGTACTTAAAGCTACAAAACTATACAGTTAAAAATAGTTAAGATGGTAAATTTTACGTTATGTGTATTTTATCAGAATTTAAAAATTCTTTACTGTAATGAAAAACACAAATGAGAAACATTCATATTGATACTTAGAAAAAGAATAAGATGGGCACCCCTATCGAAACCCTGAACAATTTAAACTGTACAGGTCAGCTAGAGAAAGAGGATCTGACAAGACCTAGGAAGGAGCAGAGAGATAAGTAGGAAACTTGGACACTGCTGTACTTCAAAAGCCAGAGGGAGAGTTATCAGGGGAAGAGTGTGATTCTCTGTATCTGAAAGTTGTGTGGCATCCATGTGAGCATATATTTTTTCGTCTTATCTCTTAAAAAATACCTATGTTCTTAGAGCTATCCTACAGTCCAGTAATCTCATTACTGGGTATTTACCCAAAAAGTACAAAAACACTAATTCAAAGGGATACGTGCAACCCGATCTTTACTGCAATATTATTTACAATAGCCAAATGATAGCAGCAGCTCAAGTGTCCACTGACTGATGAATAGATAAAGATGTGGTATATATACTACTCAGCCATAAAAAAAGAAGGAAATCTTGCCATTTGCAAGAACATGGATGGAGCTAGAGTATAGTGATATGCAAAATAAGTCAGTCAGAGAAAGACAAATACCACATGATTTCACTTATATGTGGAATTTAAAAAACAAAACAAATGAGCAAAGGAAAAAAGGAGAGAGAGAGAGACAAACCAAGAAACAGACTCTTAACTATAGAGAACAAACTGATGGTTCTGGGAGGGGATGTGGGGAGGGGATGGGTAAAATAGGTGACGGGTGAAACTGCTTAAAAGCATAAAGTTGAACAAAAATCAAAACGGCTGCACTAATGCTTCAGCAAAGCTCAAGTTTAAAGTAATCCTTTTCCTCTCTTTTGCAAACCTCCCCTCCTCCCTTCTTTGCCTTTTGTTTCAGGAACTAGTACGACCCTAAAGACAGGACAAAGGAGACCAGCAGCAAGGACACAGTTCCTGTCAAAACCAGCTAGATCCTGTATTTCCCTATGAAGCCCCAGCCCCTTCTTCTGGGCGGGCTTCCAGTTTTTAAGGCCATAGCCTGCTGCAGCCTTCTGTACCCAGCAAAGCAATAAAGCTATTGTTCTTCTTTATCCCAAACTCTGTCTTCCAGTTATATTTTGGCCCCAAGGCACGGAGTTCAGTTTTTGACAATATGAGGATTAAAAAGTACACTTATCATGATGAGCACTGAGTCATGTACAGAATTGTCGAATCACTCTATTGCACACCTGAAACTAATATAACACTACGTTAACTATTGGAATCAAAATAAAAAACTAAAGGCAATAAAAAGTCATGTTCAAAGTAAAACAAGGTAAAACACTCATGTTCTTCCTCTCTCTATCTTTGTCAATTTCCTTCTCTCTCTCATTTTTGTTTCCTTTATGAGTTCCTTCCCATGTTGTCTCCTCTAGCCATAATAAAGAAATGAAGATAGTATTTTATTTGTTGCTATTAAGTATTTATGTTCATTTACTTGATGAAAACAAATAAATAAATGGATTATCTTAGTATTACATAAACATGGAAGAATACAACCAAGTAAGTATATTATTGGCCCTTGGTTGATTTTTTTCTGTTAATAAGTGGCTTAAAGTCAATGAAAAAATGTGAAACTTATCTGAGGAATAAAAATATTAAACATTGTTCTGGGATGTTTCTCTTTTGGACATACCAAGAAATAGAGAATAATATAACAAACACACATACTAGCATTCTGCCAGCTTTTTCTTGAGAAATTAAATGTTACAGTCCTCCTTTGACCCCACTCTTATCCTATTTGCCTTCCTCCCTTCTTAGAGATAACTTTCCCCTGAAGGATGTAGTTTTGGAGTAGTGTTGTTGTTGGTGAGGTTCGGACCCAAGGGCCAAGAAAGAATTCTCAAAACATCTTTGGTGCAAAAAGGTAATTTTATTAAAGTAGAAGCACAGGATCTGTGGGCAGCAAGAGCTGCTGCATAGGGGTTGTGAGGAATGGCCGATTATATACTCAGGAGTTTGGGGAATGTATGGAAAAAGGGAGGTGTCCAAAGGGACTTTCATATGCTAAAGAAGACCCTCAGGATACTAGAGGCCTGGCTCTTATCAAGCTAAGGTTGTTTAGCCCTCTAGCAAAGCATTCACATTAAGACAGGCAGGAGTTTCCTGGAGGAATGTCACACATATCCCACCCAGGAGTTGGGGAGATGGGGGGGTGGTTGCGGGGTGTCCGCTTGTGCTTTGTCTTCAGCTTGCCTTCTGCTCCCTCATCAGTAATTGTCAAGAACTATGAAGAATCTGAAATTTTACCCTGCATGTGAACTAATAAATTAGCCTGTAAAAAAGAAAAACTTAGTTCTCCACCTCCTGTGTAGGGAAAAATCCAGGTCTTCCCTGTGAGTCTACCCTTTACTACTCAAAACACTTTACTTCTGACACTTCCAGTCATCAAATGTGTGCAGCTTTTACCCCACACCAAGCAATAATCTGCAACATCTTCTGGGTATCCTACAATTAAATTCTTTCTAATACCGTCTACCTGGAAATAGCATCAGTTCTTACTGGTTAAGGGCTCAGTCCCACAAGACTGCCTCCACCCCACTTCAGATGCCGATAGCAAGCAGTCCCCGGGTTACCCACAGCTTCTGTCCAATCAGGTACAAATTAGAGATTCCCACGACCCTCACCTCAGGTTAGATTAATTTGCTAGTGGCTCAAAGAACCCAAGGAAACACTAACTTATGTTTACCAATTTATTAAAGGAAATGATAAAGGATATAGATGAATGCCAGATGAAGAGATACATAATGTGAGTGCAGAAGCTTCTGTCCCCATGGAGTTGGGGTCACCTTGCTTGTGTGGATGTGTTTGCCAACCTGGAAACTCTCCAAACCCCGTACTATTGGGATTTTTATGAAGGCTTCATCACATAGGCATGATCTATCATTAGCTTCATTTTCAGGCCTCCTCCCTTCTCAAGAGAAAGAGGGGCAGGGCTGAACTGTCAAGCTTCTAAGTATGGCTTGGTCTTTCTGGTGACCAGCTCTCATCCAGAAACCATCCAGAAGTCCACCCGGAGTCATCTCACTAGAGCAAAGACACTCTTATCACCCAGGAAATTGTAAGGGTTTCGGAAGCCCTGTGTCAGGAACCAGGGTCAAAAACCAAATATTAGAACAAAAGATGTTCCTGGTGCATCTCACCCAGGCAAGTACAAAGATTTCAAGAACCCCATGTCAGGAACTGGGAGCAGAGACTGATAAACATTTTTCTCCTTTTTAAAAAAAAGATTTATTTATCTCTTTATTTGAGAGAGAGAGAGCACATGAACTCATGAGTTGGGGGAGGGGCAGAGGGAGAGAAACTTCAAGCAGACTCCCCGCTGAGCAGGGAGTGATGTGGGGCTCGATCCCACTATGTGTGAACCAAAGGCAGAAGGAAATGTAGATAAAATTAAATGTCCTTATAACCTGCAGCCCATTGTCAAATACTTGAGGCAGGCAGAGTATAATGTTCCTCCAGGAAGCTCCCAACTGTCTTAATGGGAAGGCCTTGCTGGAGGGGAAAACAATCTTAGTTTGACAATAGCCAGGCCTCCAGTATCCTGTGAGTCTTCTTTAGCATATGAAAATCCCTTTGGAACTTCCCTTATCTGTACTTACCCCAACCCCGAAGTATAGAATCAGGTGCTCCTCAGAATCCCAGGATGGCAAGCAGCAGCAACCACTCTTGCTGCCCAAGGGTCCTGTCCCCAGGCCTTAATAAAACCACCTTTCTGTATCAAAGAAGGCTCAAGAATTCTTTCTTGGCCGTTGGCTCCAGACCCCACCAAACCTCACCAACATGCCAAAACTACATCACCACGACCCATGAGATCATGACCTGAGCCGAAACCAAGAGTCAGAGGCTTAACCAACTGAATCACCCAGGTGCCTCTATATATTTTTCTATTATCTCTCCACTGTTAACATCTCTTGGATTCTGGCAGAAGACATGAGACTCCAGGGTCAAAGACAAAGGACAATTTATTACAACAATAGCAGGTCAGCATATTTGCACTAATATTTTGAGCCCCAGTTCTCACAGGGCAATGCAGAAACGGCCAGATGACAATTAGATAGACAGTGAGTTGCATTACATTGAGTTTAGGGACCTGAATCTTTTATACTGGCCAATAAGCATGGCTGGCTTTGCCCCCAAAGGAGACACTATCTCTGTCTTCCAAGTTTGTTGACTATACAAACATCCTTCAAAAGGTAGTCTAGAACAAAAATCAGTCAGTGACTCACTTGTAAGCCATGCTAACGTATAAAAGACCAGCATTAGTATGTTCCTTCTACCTGTGTTGTTATACTAATGCTGCATATATCATATTCCTTCACTATATATAAGCTACATTGCTTTGTATGTTTGTAAACTTTATATAAATGCTCTTCTAGTATACATATGACCTTTTTTCACTTCTTGCATTGTTTAAATTTATTCAAGTTGACACATGTAGTTTTATTTCATTTTATTTATTTATTTATTTTTAAAAGATTTTTATTTATTTATTTGACAGAAAGTGGGAGAGAGTGAGAATGAGAGAAAGCACAAGCGGGAGAGGGAGAAGCAGACTCCCTGCCGAACAGGGAGCCCAACACGGTCATGACCCCAGGACCCCGGGAGGGATCATGACCTGAGCTGAAGGCAGACGCTTAACTGATTGAGCCACCCAGGTGCCCCGACACATGTAGTTTAGTTCATTTATTTTAACTGGTAATAGTATTTCACTATGTGAATATATCATGATGTACTTATCCACTCTCCTGTTGATGACATTAAAGAGTTTCCAGTTCTTCCCCTCTTAGTCCATTGTTGTAATGAACATCATTTTACATGTCTCTTTGCACACAGGTGTGAGATTTTTTTCTTAGTGTTTATATTAGAATGGGATTTCTGGGTCTTAATATATGTTCATCTTCAATTTTTAGTTGCTTCTTTTCTAAGCAGAATCTTGATGAAATTAAATTTTAGTGGCTATCTCCATGCCTCCTGCTGGAGATCTTCCTCTCTGACCCAAATTAACATGGGGGCAACATGTAACCTAGACAAGCCCAATTAGATGATCTCAAGGGCTTAAATGAGTGGTTTAAGGAAGTGGGAACTACTGGAAGTCAAATTCATCATGAAAGGGATACCCAAACCAGGTTAGGTCTGCTGTGTGCCCTCATTTGAGGCTCTGTGTACTCAGAACCCTGGAGTCTCTCAGCGCTGCTCTGTGTTAAAGCCTACTTCTTATTCTGCCATTGAGGACATGTGCCAATAAGTTTCCTTTGTGCCTAAGAGAACTACAGTTAAATCCTATTGCAGGCAAATAAGAACTCTTTTTGATAGGTTATAGGAAAAAGCAGAAGAGGTGCACCTGGGGGGCCCAGTCAGTAGAGCATGAGACTCTTGATCTCAGGGTCATGAGTTCAAGCTCCACATTGGGTGTATTGCTTACTTAAGAAAAAAAAAAAAAGCAGAAGAGCATAGAAGGAAAGAAGAAAGAGGGAGGAATAAGGATAAAGAGAAGGAAGGGAAGAGAAAGCTCTTCACAATTTTCAGTTTTTTTTTTTTAATTCAGAGAAAAACTTTGCCAAGTAAGCAGGAAAAATGTCTCTTCAGCAGTATTAGTAAGACTTTGCTGGCAAAGTTTTAAAACATGTAAAAGGATAATAACAACAAAGCAATTACAAAGTACTGCCTACAAAAAAAAAATAAAATAATAGGCAATGAAGCTTATTTTGCAAAAAGAAGATTGCTGCTCTGGTTATGGAGAGTTTTGGTTTTTTTTTTCCAAACAAATACAGTTGTCTTCCAATTATCAGGGGGGGGATATGTTCCAAGACCCCCAGGGGATGCCTGAAACCACAGATAGTATCGATTTCCATACATACTATGTATTCTCCTACACATATATACCTATGACAGTTTAAGTTGTAAGTTAGGTGCAGTAAGAGATCAACAAAAATAACTAATAATAAAATAGAACAATTAAAACAGTATATTGTGATGAAAGTTCTGTGAATGTGGTCTCTCTCAAAATACCTTACTGTACTGTACTTACACCCCTTCTCGTGATGATGTGAGATCATAAAATGCCTACATGATGACATGAGGTGAGGTGAATGACGTGGGTATTGGGATGTAGTGTTAGGCTGCTACTAACCTTTTTTTTTTTAAGATCTTATTTATTTATTTGACAAAGAGAGAGAAAGAGATAGAGCACAAGCAGGGGGAGTGGGAGAGGGAGAAGCAGGCTCCCCGCCAAGCAGGGAGCCTGATGTGGGGCTCCATCCCAGGACCCTGGGATCATGACCTGAGCCGAAGGCAGACATTTAACCAACTGAGCCACCCAGGCGCCCCTGCTACTGATCTTCTGACCATCATTTCTGGACAGAAAGTGAAATGACAGATAAGGGAGGACCACTACATTAACACTATAATACCTTTTACATAAAGCTTAATAACTCTTTTTCCTTAGTTTCCTATTATAAATGGCTTAGTTGACGCTGTGAATTGTGCAAGACTGTTAAATCTCAGATCTGTACCTCTGAAACAAATAATGCAATATATGTTAAGGAAAAAAAAAAGAAGAAGAAGAAGGTAGCAGGAGGGGAAGAATGAAGCGGGGGAAAT
Organism: Neomonachus schauinslandi; assembly: GCF_002201575.2. Taxonomy (NCBI): domain Eukaryota; kingdom Metazoa; phylum Chordata; class Mammalia; order Carnivora; family Phocidae; genus Neomonachus; species Neomonachus schauinslandi. Next base: position 61,439,078 of record NC_058416.1, read on the forward strand.
CAGAGGGATAGACGAACCATGAGAGGCGATGGACTCTGAAAAACAAACTGAGGGTTCTAGAGGGGAGGGGGGTGGGAGGATGGGTTAGCCTGGTAATGGGTATTGAGGAGGGCACATTCTGCATGGAGCACTGGGTGTTATGCACAAACAATGAATCATGGAACACTACATCTAAAACTAATGATGTAATGTATGGGGATTAACATAAGAATAAAAAAAATAATAATAAATAAATAAATAAATGGCTTAGTTGACTCTATTAGTGAATGGAGCTAGATCTTTGGTTAAAAAAACAAAAGGTAAAGTACATTAATGTGTTATATAAAAAGGAAATAAATTATGTAAGGAAATAGCAGCATGAGACTTTTTTTCTCCATAGAAACCAAGATTGTTGTTGTATGCTATACTTGTTGATTGCTGCATAGCAAACTACCCTAAACCTTGGTCATTTAAAGTAACCACTTTATTTTGTGCACATTAGTGTGGGTCAGGAATCTGGGGAAGGGTCGGCTGGGCAGGTGGTCTGTAACCTGAGGGGCATCAGCTGGGATGACTGGGGCAAGGGACTGATTCCAAGCTCGTTACTTTGCTTACCCTTTGGCACCTCAGGCCCCTTGGCCTCTCCTCCCCTGTGTTTTATATTCTAGGACTTCTCAGAGTAAGGTGTTTTCAGGATTTTTGCATTTTTTACATGGTGCCAGCTTCTAAGAATAAAGCGGAACCTACCAGGCCAGTCAAAGGCTGTGCTGGATCTGGCCATTATCACTTCTGTCATGTTTTGTTGGCTCACGCAATCATAGAGCCAGCCCAGAGTCAACAGGGTGGAGGAACAGATCCCACTCTTGGTGAGGGAGTGGAAGCTCACATCGCAAAAGAGCGTGGGAAATGGCAGATACGGTTGCAGCCAACTTTAGGAAATGTACTCAGCCACACTGTGAAATAATGTTTGCTCTTTGTTGACTTTCAGTGTCTTAGGATCAGAAGATCCTCCACTAGAAATACCAAAGTTTTTTCTTTATTAATTTTAACTTTTTTTCTTTATATAACTTTCCTTTGAAATTAGTAAAACCATGTAATGTTAACAAGAGAAACTCCCCAAAGATATATATTTTAAAGGTAATAAAATCTCTCCTGCACTCATTGGATTTCCACTTCCCCGATGTAACCAGTGTGTCTCTCCCCATGTTCCTGCCTGCCCATACACAAACATGAACACTTATACATGCAGATATTGGTTGGTGGTTGTGTTTAGAAAATGGGGGTAATAGTGTGCATCTTGCTCTGCAACTTGCTGGTCACTTACAAGACCATGGGCATCCCTCCAGGCATAAACTGAACTAATTTTATTAAAACTATGTAATATTCCATGTTGGATATAACTGTAATTTACTCAACCATTCCCTTTGTAGTAGAAATTTTTGTAGTTCATCAGTATCCTGCTACCCTTCTGGGCACACATGCCTTAACGTTTGGCACCACCAATGGCCTCACTTACCAGCTAAAGTATCGCATTGCCTTTGTGAGTCCTTGTGGCCTGCTCTTCCACTGTGGCAAGTATGCACACGCATCCCAACAGGGTCACTCAGCCTGTTCCTGAGAGGTCAATGTTAGCACAGCTGTCCACAGTCTTGATCGTGCGTGTTGCTTTTGCTGATTTAAACCATTGATTTTGGGAGCCAAATTAATTTATGTTTATGTTTATTCGTTATGTTTCTTTCCCTTTTTTGGTTACACTTATTTCTACTAGATAAGCTTATTTGTTATGTTTATTTCTATTGGATAAACTAGCACACCCTAATCCCTAATGTGTATAGCCCTTTTGGTGCACATTAGATTATTTGGAGTTTTTTGCTGCTGCAAACAATGCTGTGATAAACTTTCTCATATACAGATATATCTATACTCTCTGGTGATTTCATTTTTATAGGATAGACTCCCAAAGGTTGATTGCTGGGTCAAAGGACTTTAAGTTTTAATAGACATTTTTAGATTACATTCCTCAAAAGTTTGAGCAGTTCACACCCCTACCAGCAAAGTAAGGCTGTTTCTCATTCACTTTAATTTTTAATTTTTGTTGACTTGAGGAGCAAAAAAAAAAAAATCTTATTATTGCTTTAATTTGCATTTCCCATACCAATTTCCAGTAGTTCATACTCACCAACAATGTAGGGATGCATGATGCATTTTAATTTTTCAATCCAGTGGGATAAAAGAAATGGCATTTCATGATTGCTTTCATTTGCATTTTCTCAACCAATTTTCAGATGTCTATTAGCCAGCTAAGTTTTTCATTCTGTGAAATGTCTATGCTCTTTTATCTACTTTTCTAGTAATTGTCTTTCTTTATCAATTTATGGGAGAACTTGGTGTGCTAGAAATAGCAAGTGTTGTAAATGGTTTTACCCAACAGACTGTCTCTTCTCTTTGCTTATGATATCTTCTTGGTGTTCATATGTAAAATTTAGGTGTTAAAATACAACCACTGAGGGGCGCCTGGGTGGCTCAGTCATTAAGCATCTGCCTTCGGCTCAGGTCATGATCCCAGGGTCCTGGGATCGAGCCCCGCATCGGGCTCCCTGCTCGGCGGGAAGCCTGCTTCTCCCTCTCCCACTCCCCCTGCTTGTGTTCCTGCTCTCGCTATCTCTCTCTCTCTCTCTGTCAAATAAATAAATAAAATCTTAAAAAAAAAAAGTACATCCACTGGGAAGATGGAGAATTCTGGTGATGGGGGTGCCTGGGTAGCTCAGTCAGTTAAGAGTCTGCTTTGGCTCAGGTCATGATCCCAGGGTCCTGGGATCAGGCCCTGCATTGGGCTCTTTCTCTCACCCTCTCAAATAAATAAATAAAATCTTTAAAAAAATTCTGATGGATGGTGGTGATGGTTGCACAATCACGTGAATGTGCTTAATGCCACTGAACAGTACACTTAAAAATGGTAAAATGGTAAATTTTATGTTATTTATATTTTACAATAAAAAGCAATACATGGGACTTTTCCCTATAGCTTCTGGGTTTCTTTTCCTGCGTAGGAAGCCCTCTTCCACTTAAAGTTATAGAAATATTCCCTTAAAATTATAGTTTTATTTTTTACATTAAAAACTTGAATCTGGGGCGCCTGGGTGGCTCAGTTGTTAAACATCTGCCTTTGGCTCAGGTCATGATCCCAGGGTCCTGGGATCGAGCCCCGCAACCAGCACCGTGCTCAGTGGGAAGCCTGCTTCTCCCCCTCCCACTCCCCCTGCTTGTGTTTCTGCTTTCGCTCTCTCTCTCTGTCAAATAAATAAATAAACAAATAAATAAATAAATAAATAACTTGAATCCATCTGGAATTTACTTGTAAATATGACATTAAGTATTAGTTTTCCAGTTGTTTTAGTCAATTATACCATCATGATATTTTTCTTTTATTTCCATTAATCTATTTTCTGGCCTTATCTTTATTTAATAATTAGAAATTACTGCTGCATGTTTTTCTACTGAAGTCAATAAGTTATCTTTTGTGAGCAGACTATGAGATTTCTATAACTGATGAGATTTCTAATCACTCTCAAGGAAAGAAATAAATAAATACATACCTATATAAATTCAATTATCCCAAATGGAGTTATTCTCTTTTACACTCCTCTAAATACACGATGGAGAGGATTTTTCTAAAAGTCTGTATTCATGTAACCAAAATGAAGTTGAAATTTGGCAATTAATTAAATTAATCAATGTGAACAATAAAATAAAATGTCTGTTGAGGCTTGAATTATTCACTTTGACTAATCTACAAGAGTTACAATTATCCAGTTCAATTTTTATATGTAGACATGACATAATCATTCTTGAATATTAGCTTCATGGTTTTATTTTCTTCATTACATTGTTCTATAAATCAAGATTAATAATACTTCAAATTGTAGGTACTTAGCAGCCATAGCTGTGTCCTATATCTGTTTTTTCTAGGACTGTTACTGTTGATGAGTTATAATTGCTTGGGAGCGTTTTCAGTGGACAGAGATGGAAATATGGATTTTTTTTTTAAATCATGAGTGCAAGCTAATATTTCTGATTTAAATTTAACTTCAAAAGGATTTTACTTAATACCTTAATTTATCTTTGAATTATAATATCACCTTTATCTTGTACTAAAAATCTCATCGCTAACAATCTTAATTCAATTACTCATTTACTTTATCCTGATATGTATATCTGTAGACATTTTAAGATTTTTTAATAAACATATAAAATATATAAATATCCATGTATGTTATATATTTTATACAACATATGTAAAATAAACTATAGATTAAATGGTTTTCAAAGTAACAATCCCATATTACCACGAACAACCATAGTACTGAATGAAGGTGAAGCTGTCTTTGCTGCTGTACCTCTGTTTAGGTTTCTCACTAAGGATGGGTAAAATGTAAATACTGTGTTCTAAAGTCTCTTAAAATAATTATTTTTCTCTGAATGGATATGTCACCAACCAAACAGGGTCATTCATTTCAGTTTGTTTTCAATTGTTAGGAACCGGTTTTTGTTTTTGGACTGTTTACAATATTATAACATGTTTACATGACCCTGAAGTCAAAACTGTATGGCACATTCTACTCTGAGAAGCCTCAATTCCCCATCGTTGGCCTCCTCACTCTGACCCTTCCTTCCCCTGCAGTATTTGGGTCGTCATCCTCTTTTGCACAAATATGAGCAAATTCGTATGCACATATTCATGTTTCTCTATCTTTCTCACCAAAAGTGAATGTACCACATATACTGTTGTGTATCTCGGGCTCTCCCACTTCACAGCGTACCCCAGGGCTCCCTGTGTATCTATGCTTCTCATCCCCTGGCCTCTCCACTGTGTGCGTGGACCCCGGTGTACTAAGCCAGGCCCACGATGGACATTTTGCAATCACAAATATTGCCATGATGAATAACCTTGTGCCTGAGTTACTTTGGATTTTTACCTGTGTACCTCCAAAATACTATTCTGTTGACATCAGATTTAGGAGAAATGCCTGATAGCTAAAAGACTGTGAGACTTAATTTTGAGACTAAAATAATCCTAAAACATTTTCTCAACGTTTTCCACTCCCACTCTGCTGGATGGCGTGCACAGTTTCCCAGGTCCTGGCTGGGCTCTGGATTCAGGGACCCCCTTGCACGTGAGGCTCAGAGTGCTGGCGATCTGACTACTGGGGACACGGTCTCCTCCAGGCGTGGGCGAGGCAGAGATGGCTCACTTCAGCGTGATGTCAGATGACAAAACACACAAACATTTCTCCTAAATACAAGAAGTGGGTGGAAAAGATTTAGAAATTAGGTTCCAACTTTTATGTAATTTATATCCTTAAGTTAGGTAACAATTATTGAAGCAATATAAATACGAAGAAGAAAACGCATAATATATAATTCACAAAACAATGCATATGTATAAACAAATGGTATTGCTCCTTTATTTCATTAAATCATTTTTTTTCCCTTTCTCTGATGAACTTTTGCCTGTAGAGTATGGCAGGGGCTTTTGTTTAAAACACATGTAAGAATTATTAACTCTAGTTCCTTCTACAGTAAGCCATAACCCCCTGCAAAATGCCTGACACATACTAATCAATAAATACACGATAGATTTTTACAATGAAATTTTTCCCTAAGAAACCATTAGGCATACGTGACAGTTATGATCGAGAAAGAAAGGGCACGGGAGTTTTGAATTAATTGATTATTTTCCTGCCGGAGTGTACCTGGCTCATGATCTTCCTTGGGGCGTAAGGTGAGCCTTTCAGAAGCTGTGTTAAGTGCATCAGGTAGTAGATCTCTGTTCAACTTTGAAGCAAGCAGATTTTTCCGGACACTGTGTCCTTCACTTGGGGTGTATGGGGGTGGACAGAGCAGTGCAGCCAGAGAGCAAAGGTGTGGCTTCTGAGCCTCCTGGAGGCACATTTACCCCTCCGTTTTAGGTTCCTCATCAGCAGAGTGGCAGTTAAGAGTGACTGTTCTCACAGGGGTACTGGATTTTTACAGTGAAAAGTTCATATGAGTGTGTTCTTTGAAAGGAAAGCACCATGAAAGGTGTATTTGCCTTACCCCTTGGCCTGGATTCTGAGCTTTGAGGACAGACGTTGCTCTCATCAGTCTGTGTCTTGAGCCTGCTGGGAACGGAGCAGCACCTAACATGTGTTCACTGGGCTGTGGAGGGTCCCCGAGAAAGCGCTGAGGTCTGTTCTCCGTTTGGCAGTGTTTCCTCTGAGTGGCTGGAGAGTAGCTGCGTGTGTTAGGCCACTGCCCAGGAAGGGGAGTTTTAAGACTGAGACGGAGGCCCCGCCAGGAGCTTCCCCTGCGGTTGGATTGGGCCCCGGCTGCGCTGCACGTTCCCTGCTCAGCGGGTATCTCTCTGGTCGGCAGGCCCCGGTTTCCTCCCCTGTAAGGAGGCCAGCGCTCCTCCTTCAACAGGAATTCATCAGCCACCTACCTGGGCCCCGCGTGTGGCTACAGAAATAGGCAGCAATGGCCCCACCGTGGAGGAGTTGCCCTGCAGAAGGGAAGACGCCCCGGGCACTCGGTAGAGGCCGACAGGCGGGAATGGGACCCCAAGTGTCCCTGCAGGGTGGCTCTCTCGGTCCTCAGTCTCTGTGAGTGCCGAGCTTACCAACCAGCCTCAAAGAGGGAGGCTCCCCCACGGCCGATGCAGACAAGGGCCCAGCTGTCCTCAGCCTTTCCCTGCACTGCACGGTCCCGTGCTCCTGGGCTGGCGGGATGAAGGGCAGCGGCTCCTCCTGCTGTCCTGGCCTCCCCTGCACCAGCTGTCACATGAGGCACAGCTGGGCACACATCCTGCCACCAGCCCGCTGTCAGTCACAGCCAGGGGACACACGCACAGTGGCCGGGGCTGGTCCTCACGCTGCGGCGATAACCCAACACGCCTGAGACCGAGAAGGCCGTGCGAGCTGCCCCCCAGAGCCCCAGGCCAGGGCCAGGGCTACTCCTCCAGCTGAGTTTGCAATTTGTGTGCAGGCCAGGGTCGTCCCCAGAGCCTTTTGCTCCACTGACTGCCCGCAGGTCTTCCCATGCCCTCGGAAACCCTGACTGCCCAGGGAAGGGAGGGATCACTCATCAGGACCCGAAACTGGGCTGCTCAATTCTAGCTGAACCTCATGCCGCAGGGCCGCCTAAACCACAGCTGTAGTGAAGGCAAGCGTATACCGGAGGCTCTCTGGGCCAGGTGCCGCATCTGATGCTTTACTGGCATTATCACCGCTAACTGCCCAGCATCTGTAGAGAGGTGCTAACACTATTACTGCCAACCCCCATGGACAGAGGAAACGGAGGCCTGCGAAAACAGTAAGAAGTGGCTGGTCAGACGCCGAAGCTCTGACAGGCCCTCCAAGCCTTGGCTGGATCTCCCCAGGGAGCAGATAAAAGCTTCACGTCTGCCTCGCCTTGTGAGTGTTGGGGACTCTCCCTGGCACCCCGGTAATGGCAGTGTGTGCTCTACATTCGGCAAAAGTGTCTTCTCTTTCCCTGGATGCCTGACGGACCTGATGCCCTGCCCCTGGAAGACTCTGGAAACCAACAGGAAGGCCAATTAGGCCCAGAATCTGGCGCTCAGGAACCCGGCTCTCTCAGCAAACCACATTCCCACGTGCCAAGGATAAAACCAACATGGCCAACCAGAGGGATGAAATTGCAGTTTCATTAAGGGCAGGCTTCGTGGCGTCTTCCGGCTGCAGGAAGAAGCTTTGGGACAAAAATCTAATCCCTGATAAGCCTTATGTTTCAGTCCTAACAAATCTTCCTCCTCCTCCTTTACTCCATTGGCCAGCACCTCCCTGGGCCACTCGATTCCATGCTCTAGGTCCACTTCCACCCTCCTCCCCATATATACATGGGTTTATTTCTGGGCTCCCTATTCTCTTCTACTGATCTATGCATCTGTTGTTGTGCCAATACCACACTGTTTTAATTACTATAGCTTTATAATATAGTTTGGAATCAAGGTGTGTACTGTCTCCAGCTTTGTTATTCTTTCTCAAGATTGCTTTGGCTCTTCGGGGTCTTTTATGGTTTTGTACAAATTTTAGAACTGTTTATTCTATTTCTGTGAAAAATGCCATTGGAATTTTACTAAGGATCGCATCAAAACTGAATATTGCTTTGGGTACTATGGAAATTTTAACAATATAAATTCTTCTCATTTATGAGCATGGAATATCTTTCCATTTATTTGTGTCTTCTTGAAATTCTTTCATTAATGTCGTGTGGTTTTCAATATACACGGTTTTCACCTACTTGTTTAAATTTATTCCTAGGTATTTTACTATTTTTAATGTGATTGTAAGTGGGATTGTTTTCTATTTATTATGGTTCTTTATTAGTGTATAGAAATGCATCAGATTTTTGTGTATTGATTTTGTATCCTGCAACTTTACTAAACTTGTTTATTAGTTCTAACAATTTTCTGATGAAATATTTTGGGTTTTCTATATATAATATCATGTCATCTGCAAATAGTGAAAGTTTTACTTCTTCCTTTCCAACTTGGAATTCCAATTTTGTTTCTTTTTCTTGCCTTATTGCTCTGGCTAGGACTGCCAATACTATGTAGAATAAAAGTGGCAAGAGTGGACATCATTGTCTTGTTCCTTATCTTGAGGAAAAGCTTTTAGCTTTTCACCATGGAGTATGATGTCAGCTGTGGGCTTGTCATATGTAGCCTTCATTATGTTGAAGTATGTTCCCTCTATACCTGCATTGTTGAGAGTTTTTATCACAAATGGATGTTGAATTTTGTCAAATGCTTTTTCTGCATCTATTGAAATGATCATATGAGTTTTATTCTTTAGTTTGGTTAATGTATTGTATCACATTCACTGATTTGTGGATGTTGAACCATCCTTGCATCACTGGAATAAATCCCACTTGATCATGGTGTATGATCTTTTTAATGTATTACTGAACACAGTTTATTAATATTTGTTGAGGATTTTTACATCTATTTTCTTCAGGGATATTGGCCTGTAACTTTCTGTTTTTGCTATGTCCTTGTCTGGTTTTAGTATTAGGGTAATGCTGGCCTCATAAAATGAGTTTGGAAAAGTTCCCTCCTCTTCTATTTTTTGGAAGTGTTTGAGGATTGGTATTAATCCTTTGAATATTTGGCAGAATTCACCAGTGAAGCTGTCTGGTCCTGTACTTTTATTTGTTGATAAGTTTTTGATTGTGGATTCAATCTCCTTTCTAGTAATTGGTCTCTTCAGATTTTCTATATCATCATGATTCAGTTTTGGTACGTTGTATGTTTCTAGGAATTTATCTATTTTTTCTAGATTGTCCAATTTGTTGGCATATAATTGTTCATGGTCATCTCTTAGGATCCTTTGTATTTCTGTGGTACAGCTGTAACATCTATTTCATTTCTGACTATTTATTTGAGCCCTCTTTCTTTTTATCTTGATGAATCCAGCTAAAGGTTTGTCAAGGTTTTATCTTTTCAAAGATCCTGTTCTTAGTATCATTAACCATTGTCTTTTTAGTCATCATTTCATTTATTTCTGCTCTAATCTTTGTTATTTCCTTCCTTCTGCTAACTTTAGGCTTTGTAATTCTTTTTCTAGTTCCTTGAGGTGTAAAGTTAAGTTGTCAATTTGAGATTTTTCTTGTTTCTTGAGGTAGGCATTTCTTGTTATGAATTGCCCTCTTAGAACTTCTTTTGCTGCATCCCACAAATTTTGGTATGTTACTTTTTATTTCTCTTTTGATTTCTTCACTGACCCATTGGTTGTTCAATAGCATGTTGTTTAATCCACATATTTGGGAATTTTCCAGTTTTCTTCATGTAATTAATTTCTAGTTTCATATCACTGTATTTAGAAAAAAATGTTTGATATGATTTCAATCCTCCTAAACTAATAAGTTTTGGCCTAGCTTGTTTTTGGCCTAACATATGATCTGTCCTGGAAAATGTTTCATGTGCACATGAGAAGACTGTATATTCTGCTCCATTTGGATAGAATGCTCTGTAAGTTTCTGTTAAATCCATCTGGTCAAGCATGTTGTTTAGGGTGATATTTCCTTACTGATTTTCTGCCTGGATGATCTATCTATTGATGTAAATAGGATATTTAAGTTCATTATTATTATTGTATTGCTGTCAGTACCTTCCTTTAGGTCAGTTAATATTTGTTTTATATATTTAGGTGCTCTGATATTGGGTGCACAAATATTTACAAATATTATATATCTTCTTGTTGGATTGACACCTTTGTCATTCTGTAATGCCCTTCTTTGTCTCATTACAGTCTTTGTTTTATTATTTTTATTACATTTTTTATAGTCTTTGTTTGAGAGTATATTTTGTCTGGTATAAGTATAGGTACTCCAGCTTTCTTCTGGTTTCTATTTGCATGGAATATCTTTTTCTATCCCTTCACTTTCAGTTTGTATGTTTTCTTACAGCTAAAGCTAGTCTCTTATAGGTGTGTCTTATTTTGGAGGGTGTTTTTTTGTTTGTTTGCTTTTATCCATTCAGCCTCTCTATGTCTTTTTAATGGAGAATTTAGTCCATTTACATTTAAATTAATTATTGATAGGTGTGTGCTTATTGCCATTTTGTTAATCATTTTCTGGTGGTTTTTGTAATTCTCTGTTCTTTCTCTTGCTCAGTTCATTTGTGGTTTGATGGCTTCGTGATATCCCTTTCTCTTTTCTTTTTGTGTATTTATTATAGGTTTTTACTTTATGGTTACCATGAGGCTTATATTACTACTTTTAAGTTGATTACAGCTTAACTTTGATCCCATTGTAAAGCTCAACATTATTATTCTCCCTTCAATGTTTATGTTGGTATTTTTGGGTTTTGTGTTTTTTTTATTTTTGTTTTAAGATTTTATTTATTTATTTATTTACTTACTTACTTACTTATTTATTTATTTGGTGGGGGAGGGACAGAGGGAGAGGGAGAGAGAGAATCTCAAGCAGACTCTCCACTGAGTGTGGAGCCTGATGTGAGGGTTCAATCCCATGACCCTGAGATCATGACCTGAGCTGAAACCAAGAGCTGGACACCTAACTGACTGAGCCACGAAAGAGCCTCAATGTTTTATGTTTCTGAAGTCACATTTTTTACTTTGTGTATTACTTAACTAAATAACCTACTATAAACTAAATACTTAACTAAATTACTAAAAAAATCAGTTATTTTCACTTTGTCTTTAAATTTTTATACTAACTTTATAAGTGATTAATCAACTACCTTTACTACATATTTACATTTCCAAAGATTATTCTTTTGTATGTTTTCTTGTTACTAATTAGCATCTTTTCTTTTCTGCTTCAAGAAGTTCCTTTAACTTTTCTTGTGAGTCTTGTTTAATGGTGATGGACTCCTTTAGTTTTTCTTGTCTGGAAAACTCTTTATTTCTCCTTCAATTCTGACTGATAACTTTGCTGGATAAAGTATTCTTGAATAGCAGTTTTTTTTTTTTTTCCTTTCAGCACCTTGAATATATTGTGACAATCCCTTTTGGCCTGCAAATTTTCTGCTGAAAAAATTTACTTATAGTTGTTTCCTTGTACTGAACAAGTTATTTTTCTCTTGTTGTTTTATAATATTGTTTTCTTGTCTTTAACTTTTGACATTTTAATTATAATGTGTCTTGATGTGGGTTTCTTTGGGTTCCTCTTATTTGGAACTTTCTGGGCTGCCTTCTCTAGGTTCAGGAAGTTTTCAGCCATTATTTCTTCAAGTAAGATTTCTGCCCCCTTCTTTATCTCTTCTTCTAAGACCCCAATGTTACAAATGTTAGTCTGTTTGATGTTGTCCCATTAGTCCCTTAAGCTATCTTCATTTTTCTTTTCATTCTTTTTCTTTTTGTTGCTCTGACTGGGTGAATTCCACTGTCTTGCCTTCTAGTTGACTGATCCTTTCCTCTGCTTCATCTAAACTGCTGTTGGATCCCTCTAGTGTATTTTTCAGTTCAATTATTCTATTCTTCAGCTCTATGATTTCTATTTGGTACTTTCTTATATTTTCCTTCTCTTTGTTGAAGTTCTCTCTGTGTGCATCCATTCTTCTCTACAGTTTGGTGATCTTTTTACAACCATTACTTTGAACACTTTATCAGGTTAAATTACTTATCTCTATTTCATTAAGTTTTGCTTTGTTTTGTTTTCCTGAGGTTTTATCTTGTTATTTCATTTGAAACATATTCCTCTGTTTCTTCATTTTGCTTGATGGTCTGTGTTGGTTTTTATACAATAGATGAAACAAAGTCCTCTTGCAGTCTTAAAGGACTGGCCTCATGTAGGAGATGAAACTTGTCATTCAACCTTGCCTCAGGTCTTGGCTATCTCTCAAACCTTTGTGTTTGTCCAAGAAACCTATCATACTTTTAATAGCTCCCAGTATTTGAGGATGTGCCAAGTCCTGTCAATGTGCCAAAAAGGAGAATCATCTCAGCTCCTAGATTCAGGCTGATTGAACACTAGACCTACAGGCATCAGCTTTTTAAAGTATGGACATATATACAGTCCTGTGGAGCCACAAGTGTAAGCCCTGCTGACTACTAAACTACAGGCAATCTATAGGTGTTCCCTGGGCAACAATTATAGAGATCTGGACTCCAGGTGAGTGTATGAGCTTTTTTCTGGGTGATACCAGTGAAGTGGAGCAAGGCAGAGGGACAGCACCAAGATGGTGTCCACAGCTTATGATCCTAGAGAGCAGTTCTGTAGCCATTAAAAGTTTGAAAGACCTGAAGTTTGCCCCTCAGGTCAAAGATCCAGGACAAGCAAAGAGGCCTCTTTCTCTTTCACAGAAAGACTGGGGAATGTGCCTCAGTCCACTATCTGTGCAGTGCCCTGGGGATGGTAGTCTGCCAAGAACCATCTCTCCAATTGCCGCAGTTCTGTGGGACCCAAGAATGTAAACCCCTTCACAGCCACTAGAGCCAGGTGAGAGAGGGGCAGCTGCTGGCAGCGGCCTCAAAAGCCAGGGCACCAGATGTATGTAAAGCTCCCCTCCATGAGACACTGGTGCTCTGTGAAGGTAGCACCTACCCTCTGAGGTCTCTGGAAAGAATGACTGTCAGTATCAACATGCATATTTAACTAGAAGCCTGCCCCTCAGGTCACAGTCATGATGATTAGCTAATAGGCCTCCTTCACAGAAAGACGGAGCTCTGGGTTTGTTGCCTCTAGCTGTGCCCTGAGGGTAGTAGCTGTTTAAGAACACTTTTTCTGTTTGTTGCAGTCCTGTGAGACCCATCAGTGTAAGCCCCACTGGCCACCAGAGCCAGATAATGTAGAGGTGTCCCTGGAAGCAGTAGCAAAAATCAGGGTGCCAGACAGGGTTATGCCTTCCTTTCTGAGTGACACTATTTATTACAATCCCATAGGACCAGGTACCCAAGGTCCCCTGACGTCCAGAGCCAGGTGATCAAGAGGTGACAGCTGCAAAAATAGGGCACCAGACACATGTAAAAGTTCCCTTCGAGGAGATGCTGGAGTTCTGGGACACAGGAAAGGGAGAGCTCAGAGATGGCACCTGCCAGTCTCGGACCCCCAGAGAGTGTTCCAGCAGGCTCCTCGATGTCTGTGTTAAGTTACATGCCTGCCCCTCAGGTCTATGTTTAATGTAAGCAGGTGAGTCTCCTTCACTTTAAGTCTGGGCACAATCGTCTGCTCTGAGCTGGGCCCCGGGGCCAGTGGGTATGAGGGAATGAGCCCTTTTAGAGCTCTAGATCACTAGAGTCTTGTGGATCTTGGGACATAAGCCCTGTTGGTTTTCAAAATTAGATGTTTTGAGGGTCTCGTCTCACAACTGTATGTCTTAAAAGTTGGGAAGCCTGATAAGGGGTTCAAACGCTCTGCTTTTCAGGGAGAAGCTCCAGGTTTTTTGGTTTTGTTTTTTTAAAGATTTTATTATTTAATTTGTCAGAGAGAGAGAGCGCACACAAGCAGGGGGAGCAGCAGCCAGAGGGAGAAGCAGCCTCCCTGCTGAGCAAGGAGCTCAATTGGGGACTAGATCCCAGGACCCTAGGGTCATGACCTGAGCTGAAGGCAGACACTTAACCGACTGACCCACCCAGGCGCCCCGGGAAGCTCCAGGTTTTGAGTTCCGTCCTGAATGTGGGACACCATACTGGGGGTAGTTTATGGCAGGAATGTGTCCTAGCCTCTCCTTTCCATTTCAATGTGGTTTACTTCTTGCTTGATCAATGTGTAGTCATCAGTCAGCCAGCCTTCAGGTTTTTAATAAAGAACATCGTTCCACATGTAGCTGTAAACTCAGTGTGTCTGTGGGAGGAGGTGAGTTCAGGATCTTCCTATGGCACCATCTTGAACTGGAACTTCTATTATCTCTTTCTTTAGTAACAGCTTTATTGAGATATAATTCACATGCTATACAATTCATCCATTTAAGTATATAATGCAATTCAGAGTTGTACCATCATCTCCACAATCAATTTTAGAACATTTTAATTACCCCCCAACACACACACACACAAAATCTGTACTTTTGGCTATCACCCCCCACTTCCTACCCCAGGTCTAGGCAACCAAAGTTTACTTTCTGTCTCCATGGATTTGCTTATTCTGGACATTTCACATAAATGGAGTCATACAATATGTACTCTTTTGTGTCTGGCTTTTTTCCCTTAGCATACTGTTTTCAAAGTTCTTCCACATTGTATTATATATCAGTACTCTGTTTCTTTTTATTGATGAATAATTCCACTATATGGATATACTGTATTTTATTCATCTATTCATCAGTTGATAGATATTTGATGTTTCCACTTTTTAGCTATTGCGAATTATGCTTCTATGAACCTCTGTGTACAGGTTTTTTTGTGGCTGTATGTTTCCATTTCTCTTGAGTATATATCTAGCAGAGGAATTGCTGGGTCATATGGTAACTCTGTTTTACTTTTTGAGGAACTGTCAGACTGTTTTCCACAGTGGCTTCAAGATTTTATATTCTCTCCAGCAGTATATGAGAATTCTAATTTCCCCACATCCTCTCCAACACTTTCTATTATCTGCCTTTTTTATGATAGCCATCCTAGTGGGTGTGAAGTAGTATTCATTGTGACTTTGATCTGAATTTCCCTTGTGGCTAATATTGGTAGTGTTTCCTATCCTCATGATCCACGTACCTTGCTCAGGTGCTTCTTCTGCCCAGAAAATCCTTCCCTTTCCTGCATTCCCTCGAGAGCTGTTGCACAGTCATGTCTGTGAATTAACTATGGTGTATGGATGTGTTTATTACCTTGATTGTGGTGGTGGTTTCACATGGTATGTGCATGTCAGAACTTACCCAATTGTATACATTTAGGTAGGTGCAGTCAATTGTACATAATTTATATCTTAATAAAGCTGTCAAAATAACCACCAGGGCGCCTGGCTGGCTCAGTTGGTAGAACATTCAACTCTTGATCTCAGGGTCATGAGTTTGAGCCCCATATTGGGTGTACAGCTTACTTAAAAAAAAAAAAAAAGGAAGCAAAGAAATAAAACAACAACAAAAAACAAATAACCACGTTCCCCACCCCCCACCCCCAAATGATGATGATGATCCATGCCAGCTGTCTGGAAAATTATATCACCTTGTTCTATAAAGTTTCTGGACTCTGCTTTTATCTGAGAGCCCTTTTGCCTATGTGTCTTTTTTTTTTTTTTTAAGATTTTATTTATTTATTTGACAGAGAGAGACACAGCAAAGAGAGGGAACACCAGCAGGGGGAGAGGGAGAGGGAGAAGCAGGCTTCCCGATGAGCAGGGAGCCCGATGCGGAGCTCGATCCCAGGACCCCGGGATCATGACCTGAGCCGAAGGCAGATGCTTAACGACTGAGCCACCCAGGCACCCCTTGCCTATCTTAATATTGTAAAGTGTCTCAAAATTTCTTGGGCAATAGGCCTGATATGAGAGCAGAAAGGCAGATGGACTTCGGAGAGGGTGAGGGGCCCTCTGGGGGACTAGTTGGGGAGGAAGCATGTTGGTGGGGAGGGATGAGAAGTGCCTAATACACAGGCTCTCTGTGTCGCCCTCCGACTCAGAGTGCTCCTGTGTGATGAGCTATTAACCGAGGGCCCCTGGAGCAGCTCTGGGTCGTAGCTCTTTACATTCAAATCAACCCCATACTCTTGGGGACAGATAACAAATGATCTAAACCTGAAAACAAATCTCCATCTATTTATAAACAATTGGAAGTTTTAATAATATTTAAATGTCTGTCTATGTGGTTTGACTGATAGTCTCATACACTGAAAGCACTAACAAATGCTAATTAATAATGAATGCTAAATAATTATAAGATGATGATAAAGTTAGTATCACTTTATAATTATAATCAGGAAGATAATAATTAATAATGAAACCCTAAACAAAGAAGAATACAGAAAACAGTTCATGTAGACTCAATTCTCTTGTACTTTCCATTAAATCCATTAAAGAAGAAACTTAAAAATCACAATAAAATTTACAATATCATATTCTTTTTTAAAAGATTTTATTTATTTATTTTAGAGAGAAAATGAGAAAGCATGAGCAAAGGGGAGGGGCAGAGGGAGAAGGAGAAGCAGGCTCCCCGCTGGGCTCGATCTTAAGCAACTGAGCCACCCAGGCGCCCCTCTAATATCCTATTCTTTTTTTTTTTTAAGATTTTATTTATTTATTTGACAGAGAGAGAGACACAGCGAGAGAGAGAACACAAGCAGGGGGAGTGGGAGAGGGAGAAGCAGGCTTCCCGCCGAGCAGGGAGCCCAATGCGGAGCTCGATCCCAGGACCCTGGGATCATGACCTGAGCTGAAGGCAGATGCTTAACGACTGAGCCACCCAGGCGACCCTCCAATATCCTATTCTTGACAAGTGAGTTAGGACCCCACAGGAACATGAAAAAACAAAAACACAATGACCTGGTCTCTAATGATGAATTACATACTGAGTTCTCAAATCAACACAAATGGTGAAAGATATGCATGCATTATGAATTACTTAAACATCCATGAAAATAAGATTACTGAAGCTCTAGGGGCGCCTGGGTGGCTCAGTCGTTGGGCGTCTGCCTTCGGCTCAGGTCATGATTCCAGCGTCCTGGGATCGAGCCCTGCATCGGGCTCCCTGCTCGGCGGGAAGCCTGCTTCTCCCTCTCCCTCTCCCCCTGCTTGTGATCCTGCTCTCACTGTGTCTCTCTCTGTCAAATAAATAAATAAAATCTTTAAAAAAAAAAAAAAAAAAGATTACTGAAGCTCTAGTAAAAATGTGAACATATAGATTTCTGCTATTCAGAAAATAACACAATAAATCATAAGTAAATATATGTACTGACCACATATGTATTAAATATATATGTGAAAACTTTGTCAATTGAAGTTCTAAGATACGTAAATGAATTTTAAAAGCCAGTTTGAATATGGACTAGAAAGCCAAATGTATACATTTTGGTAATACATTTGTGTGGGGTGAAGCTTGTGACACCAAATGTGCAGCATAGAAAGGCAAAGGTCCCTGCGCGTGTTTCTGAGGCAATTCCCGGAGCTGACATGGGGCCCTTCCTCCGCAAACCACCTGGTGTGTGGTAGCCGGCTAACCTGTTCCTCAAACTTTTCATGTGATCCTGAAATGCTTCCCCATGTCAGTGGTTTGTTTTCAAAGTCCTGCCCCAAACATCCCTCAGCTACAGTAACACCTTCAATTCAGCAATCCCATCTGTAAATCCGTTTATGCTGCTCAAATGTCAAACACAATTACAGGTTCAGGAAAGTATCCCCTTTTACTCATTGACAATATTGCCTTCACCTAACACATCACCAATACCAGGCAGAGATTTGATCACGTCTTAGTGCAATGATTTACAGCTGCTCGAAAATGCCTTTTTTTTTAAAGTCCAAACAATTTACTAATTTTCTGAAAGTCCCTGCATTTTAATAAAATGTAGTTTACACTTCTGCTATAGACCCAGAAACTGTCTTTTAACATCGGCTCTTAGCACCAGATACCATCTCCAGGGACCCAGGAGCTCCATCAGGGCCAGTGTGCCAGTCCTAATATTTTCACCCTGTGGCCTGAGCTGGTTACGGACTCTGTGTCCTCATCTGTGAAATGGTCACAGTGTAGTGTTCACCCTGGTTTTTCAGAGAAATTTTAAAAACCAAATAAAGATTTTTTGAGCCAAAGTATCTGTAAGATGCAAAGTGCTGTCTAACCTGAGATCCATGGAGAGGGGAGAGGGGACAGGGGACAGAAGAGAACCAAGCAAGAAGAAAAAGGGGGAGAGTCAAGGTACTGAATTAAGACACCAGCACGTGAGATAAATATATAGAAAAAATGGAATAAATAAGTTCATCCTCAGAAGCTTTAGTTGAGACATTCCTCCTAACGCAGGTAAAAGGGGACTACTTAAAATGAAGAATTTAACTTTCCAAGGGCCATCTGTAGAAGGTGCTTGCAGGGATGATAATGGCCCCTCACAGACCAACTCTCCCTCAGACAACAGCCATAAACTCAGGACAAAATATAAGCAGCTTCGAGGAGGCACTAGAGGGCCCCCAGAGCAGACCAACCTTGAATGGAGTCTGTATTTGGAAGAAGGAAGCCGCAAATTCTTGTTTTCTGTGGCTTTTAGCCTGTAGACTAAGGACCCCAGTCCCTGCTAAGCAGGGGTCGCAGGGATTCACATAGAAAGTCGGCAGGCTTGGTGGCTTGAAGAACCAGAGAACAGAATTTGAGCAGCCCAGAAACCCTGGAAAAAGAAAAAGCCAAAGAAGAGGAGTCCTAAATTCTGTGGCTACCTAAATCTCCTGGAAGACTTAAGCTAAGGCGGCGGTTTGTAATTGATGGGTCTCTTTGCCAGATCAGATGCATTTTTAAAATAATATCAACGTGGCCTAGTAGCATATTGCGATATTATTTATTCTGGAATAAACTATGTTGAAAGAAACTGGTAATTGGTAGGAATGATAGCGCTTACAAAGCATGTTAATGTAGGCAACTACAACTTTTTATTGGAGTGAAAGTTTTAGTAACTTTTTTTTTTTTTGGCATTGATTCAATACAACAAACTTTTGAATAAAAGGCAAGCGGATTTCTTCAGGAGAGAAGCCCTCTGTGGAGCTACTGGGGGAGGCCGGTGGTATGAGCTTCTGTGGAATGATGGCCTTAGTCTCCCAGGAAGTGAATGATACCCGAAGTCACCACTGGCTTTGTGTCCACATCAAAATGTGGACCTTGGAAAAGCCTGCAGTCCTCAGAGAACTATGATCAGCAATCAGCCCTCTTCTTCACATGCTGTTTCTATACATGCACATCAGGGTGCCTGTGGGATCCTTTAATTTCTCACTCTTGGTCACGTGCCTCAGTAGGCCCAGGTAGACAGCCATAACCAAAGGAGTCCCATAATATCCTGCCATCATATAGAGATAATCAACAGGACTTTTTCCTGTGTAAACTGTGGGGGTGCAGCTAAGCCCACCAGAAAGATATTTCAAAAGGGTAACGTGGCCATTAGCTTCACCATCCTCCTTGTTCCCTTACTAGCAAGTTCAATAAATGTGTTACATGTCTTCAATCTACATTTGAATGAAGGTTATGTTTTTTTTTATTTCTACAAATGAGTTGGACAATTTTGGAGGCCCCATCGAGATGCCTGGCAGACTCACCCAAAAGAGCCACAGAACTCCCCCTCCTGCAAGTGACTCAAGGCTATAGAACTGATGCTTGATCCCCAGGGTAAATCCCAAATGGCACTAGAACGTTCCCTTCACTGACTCGCTGGTTCTTTTTCTCTTGACCCTGTGTTTCTGTTTTTGTTTCTGGTTCTTGGCCAGCTTTGATTCTGGTTCTGGTTTGGCCAGATCCAGTACTTTCTTCCCCACTAGCAGCAGCAATGCCTGAGAACCAGGTTTTATGGTTGGCCCTTAGGAGGCCCATCTCCTTTGAGGTGGGTGGGATCGACTTTCACAGATGACAGATGACAAAAAATCTGGTTTAGTCACCTTTTTTTTCTGTCTGTTTGTGTGCTCGCCTCCATCAAAATGATCTGTTGGGTCCCTAAGAAGAAGAATGGTTTTTAAGGGCTAGATCAGGGAGTTTTCACATTTCTGGAGCTGAGGTTATAGAAAGAGAGCTGCAAGTGCTTTCTCTGTGTTTCCAGTGAGACTTTCCTCATTTTCTCTTTACCTCTCACATCAAGCATTTGAAATATTTTCTGTATTAATATTATATTATATAGAATATTAGTGTATTAATAAATTAGATTATAAAGTCTATCACAATAAATAAATGTTCTGATTGGTTTATAGCCACCATCAATAATGTTACATCAATTTAATGTTCCCAGAATTCCCAGAAAATATAGAAACTGAACTTCTAATACTTTATTTAATGTGCCAACCTTTTAAGAGAAAATCTTCCTCCCCCCAAAAAATTTCTCCCCAATTTTCTGTAAGAAACAAAGTGAATCTAATCAAAGTGATTAAACAAATCATACTAAGTTAATAAGTATGGTTTAAAAACAGCTAACATGCTTTTTTCTTGGTTTTAACCTATGTGAAGTATAATGCAAGCATACATTTATTTTTTGTAAATTTGAGTTTGTCTTATCCTGAATAGATTAAATAATCTGAACTTCCTATACTTCTTGTATTTATCAAATAAGCTAATATTACTTCCATATAGATTTTCAGATTTAAAAAATGTAAAATCGTGTTCAACTCTATTGAATTACAAATCTAACGAACTTTGTTATACCAATAGTAATTATGTTTGGTAGAATGTCATTTTTATGTATCATTTCCAAGGTCCTTAATTAACTTTAAGACTTGCATTAATATTAAACTAATCAACAGATAATCTTTAAGTACTTATTTTTCTTATTTTTATATGTCACGGAGTGGTGATACCTTTGGGCCATGTTACAAGTGTGTCCATTTTTCCACTTTGATGGGTGCGCTCTAGGGTCTCCTATGTCTGTGAGCCTCACTGGCTGTGGTGGATGGGGGGTGCACAGCCAGGGTGCCCCACTGAGGAGGGACACACTGCCAGGCTCCTCCTCTGCATCAGAGCCACCTCCCTGGAGATGTGCCTGCCTGGGAGTCACCACTGAACAGGGAGGGGGGCTCACAGCCTCCACTATTCATCCAGTGCAGGACGCCTCTCTCTGTCACTTCTGGTCCCACAGGCCCTGACTCTTCCTCTGCCCAATTCTGCTTTCTCCCTCTCCTCCCAAGTGTTGGACCCTAGAAACCATCTGCACCCCCAGTTCTGTCTCAGCAACTGCTCCAGAGGCCCCTATGTGTGACACTGCTAAAATGATGCATGACGGTGGGCAGTTCGCAGTCATCTACCTCCCAAGTCTGTCTGTGAAACAGAAGTTAATGACTTAGGTTAACACTGATAATTAACACTGGCGATTGAGACCATACCAGGAGCAATGTGGCAAAGAAATAACGACAGTGCACTCAGGATGTGCTCTTGTTTATCAAGGAAAAGAGATTCATTTGTCTAAAATAAAGTGTTTGTTTACTCCAGAATGGGAAAGAGGGTTGTTAAAATACACCTTGAATGAAAATAGAAAGTTATAGAAGGTTTGAAGAAAGTAAACTTCATTTTCCTTGGTTCCAAACATCTGCAAATAATAAGTCTGAAGAGAAACAACGAATTGTGTTAAAACTTGGGCAAAATTTGTTCATACTTAATGGATTTGTTCATAAGAACATATAAAAGTGGATGAATTCTTCACTGCCAAATATTATATTAATGCAAGACTGGAATTTGGGTTTTCTCTCTGTTAAAATAACAAATTGGCATTGGGGTATTTAGTCTGCCATTTTAGAAACGATAAGTTACTAGGGTGATTGTGCATCAACTTGGAAACAACAATGTTGAAAAATCTAAATGTCGGAAAAGTTAGGACTATGATTCCATTCACAAGTTCAAAGCTATAGAAGACTGAACAGATATGTGATGTATGAGTGAATGTGTGTGTGCGTGTGTGTTCAGGAACCTGGCTTTAAAACCACAGAAAGGCTACGGTGTGACTACCCTGGCACTCAGGAGAAGGGTTAGTCTTGGGAGCAGGAGGTTCCCAGTGTGGAGACAGAGGGCTGAGCTGATGGTCGCATCCCTGGTGACACTCAGGTTTCCATGCTGGAGGTGGTGGGGCACCCTGGATGCCAGGTCCCCGCAGGTACTGCTGGACAGGTGTCCGAGGCTGCTGCCTCTGGTCTGGGATGGGCCTGGGCACTGTCAGCCGGCGCTCATGAGGAAGAGTACCAGCTGGCCCCCTGTGAGACCTGCAGGTGTCACCACTGGGTGATGGCTACCACTTGCAGGCTCTGCCCTCCTAACTTTGGGCTGGTTTCTCTTTGGGCTCCCTTTCACCCAGCACTGTGCAGAGAGGGGATTCTGGAAACAAGGTCCTAGCTGAACTAAACCAGGAGAGAATTTACATCCTCAACAGAAAGAAGAGTCTCCAAGCCCTTGGAAAGGACTCCACTTCAAGGAACAGTCATTGATACAGTTTTGGAGCAGACATTGCTTAGATGCTGTCAGATGGTCCCAGGGAATGGAGTTAAGATTTCTGGGATTCTCTGTAGTCCAGAAGCAGAGAATTTTAGATACAAGATCCCTTGGAACAAGAATTAATTAAGGTGACCTGAGTGGATGAATGAAGGAAATCTGCATCTTATTTTCTGATTAGAATATGATGAAGCCCTTTCTCTTTCTCCATCTTTCTCTAACCTCAGTTTAATAGACTATGCTTTTGCAAGTTGATATGAAACACTCTTTAATATCTTTTTTAAAAGATTTTATTTATTTGTTTGAGAGAGAGCCCAAGAAGGGAGAGGGTCAGATGGAGAAGCAGACTCCCCACTGAGCAGGGAGCCCGATGCAGGACTCGATCCTGGGACTCCAGGATCATGACCTGAGCTGAAGGCAGCCGCTTAAGCAACTGAGCCACCCAGGCGCCCTCACTTTTTAATATCTTATTCTTAATTCTATCTCAGAATTCATAAACAAATAGTTTTATTGAGTTTCTTTGCTTTGAATGGCATTATTTGTGTACATTCAATAAGAATCTGTCCTTATGCGCGCCTGGGTGGCTCAGTTGGTTAAGCGACTGCCTTCGGCTCAGGTCATGATCTTGGAGTCCCGGGATCGAGTCCCGCATCGGGCTCCCTGCTCGGCAGGGAGTCTGCTTCTCCCTCTGACCCTCCCCCCTCTCATGTGCTCTCTCTCATTCTCTCTCAAATAAATAAATAAAATCTCTAAAAAAAAAAAAAAGAATCTGTCCTTATTTTTAATCAGGATATAACTGGACAAATTGTGCAACTTTGTTTGCATTTTTTGTAGTGTTATATTTGACAATAAATTCTATTTTATCAGGTGTGATAAACTCATCGTTGAGGAACATGGATTGGACTTCAAATGTGGTAATAATACCTCTAAAGTCCTCCTGGGGAAAAGTAAGAAAGGACATTTTCTCGCAGGCTGGGAATCTTAGCAGTTTTTAGGATTTCGAGGAGGGTGGAATTCACCTCCTTTTATAGGTTCTGCAGGAAAAACTGAGTGGAGATTCCTTTCGTGGGTTGAGTGTCCCAGCCTCAGAGTAGAACACGTAAGAGAATTTTTAAATCTCTGGAATGGTAAAGGCTATTGAAGATGCAGTCCTTGAATCCGCATGCAATGTCCATAACGTGAGGTTAATTTTCTGGCCTCATTTGTTACTAATGCTCTGAGCTCCAGTTCGCCTGACAGATGACAAGGAGTCTGACCTGGCTTAACACCTCGGGCTGGGCCTGTGTCAGCGAGTGTCAGCGAGTCAGACCAGCCTTCCTGTGTTCAGGGTTAACATTGGGAGCTTATCTGTGATGAAAAGGGGGAGCACTTAAGAAAAGAACTATATTGAACTTGGAAACAGGAACACAGCTGAGAGCCTGTTCTCCCAATGCCACCCCAAAGCACCCACTAACAGGCCATCTGCTCTCCAGCAGCAGGCATGCTGGTTTTCACTGAATGCACTCTATTGAGAGGGTAATTTATAAACCTCCTGGGGTAGATGTTCACTGAGAGCAATGCAAATTATCCTTGCCCAATAGCAACGCGGTGAGTTTTGTCCTGCAAACATACAAATGGTCACTGTCCAGTAGAACAGGTTACAACCCAGAGGTTACAGTTTTATTGCCCTGGGGTGTTGACCAGTTTTGTATGTAATTTAGCAACTTTATTCCTACAATCTTTCAATGACTAAAATACGTTTTAAACCAGCTCTGTCATCCTACTTGTCCCTTCATTAATGAGTTAAATAAGTCCTTGGCATGTGCTCATTCTCAAAAACAAACAAACAAACAAATAAACAAACAAAAAGAACAACATCAAGGTCACTTTACAGTGGGTGCTGTCCCTGGCTAAAGCACCAGCCCCGCTGTCTGCAGGGCTTCATCCTCGGGGTGCCCGGGCTCTCCCCCAGTTACTGTCCCATCCTCCTGTGGGTCCCCGGAGCCCAGGGCCAGCACAATGCCTCACAGGTCTAGCACTTCCAGAAAGCCAGCCCCGGGGTGCTTGGAGGGAAGCATCCACATTCTGGAGTGGCTCTCCTCCCGACCTTGACCCCTCCTTCCCCTCACCAGCACCTACTGCAGGCTGGGGCCGCCGGAGCAGAGTGGTCAAACAGCAAGACGGGGAAACCAGTGCCTTTCCTGACATATCCCCACAAATATGCGTACCTTTGGGGGCTGATAATTTTCTGCTAATGGCTCAAGTGAGTCTGGAACCTGCACAAATTCTATCATTATGATAAAATTCTTTGTAGACCAGTTACAGCCCCAGTTAAGTCGTCTTTTCTTGAGGGAATAGAAGCGCCACCCCCGAGCTGACAGAAAAGTCCTTCCGGATGGAGAGGCCAGTGCAGGGGGCGTGCGGGGCGCTCCCCCCGCCATGTCCCTGGGGAGCGGACTCCATGCGCTCTTAGCCACCCAGAGGGTGTGGGCGGGCTCCCCAACGTCAAGTGGTCTGTAGTCTAAGGTGACGCAGCGAGGGGGGCCTTTCGCAGTTCTCTGTCCCTTACGCCTGGGCCACGCTCTGCGTGATTCCTGTGACTCCTTCCACCCCCGCTTCCCTGGGTTCCCAGCCAGGCACCTCTGATCACTCCTATCTTCTGTTCCTTTGACTCTGTTCCTTTCCCTCCGGGCCCTCTGTCTGAAGTCATCCGTGTCTGGGCTCCCACAGGGCCTGCTTTCCCAGAGGCGTGTCCGATCAGGCCACTAGCCTCCCCATCACCTTTCCCTGGTTCCCACCGTGTGAAGTCAACCCCCCCACTTGTCGCGCACTGCCGCCCCCCACTCCCCACTCCAGAGGCCATCGCGGTCCCCGTGCAGCAAGCCCAAGCCTGTGGTGGCCACCCGCCGGCTCCCAGCGCTGCCTGGCCCGGCCACCCCTGCCCCGGAGGGCTGTCCCGCCCACGGTCCCCCCACGCCTCTCCTACCGGGCTTTACCGCATTCTCTCTCATAACCACCCACGTATAGAGTGTGTTGGCCCAGAAGCTGGAGAGCCTCTGGCAGAGCTGAGGATGGGCAGAGGGGACCCATCCCTGGGGAGAGGTCTGGACCACATGGACTCAGCCCCCTTCAAGCTAGAGTTCAACTCTCCAGTGGGACAGACAGACCCAGTCACACGGCCTATTTTGAGGCTGCCCAGAGAGGAGAGAATCTGGCCCCAAGGCAGGCTGTCTTCATTCTTGGCTGGCGGCCTCCACAAAGGGATCCCAAGGGCTTATATGGCAGGCTTCATTACTGTCCTTTCCTCCTCCAGAACAACTGCACATCTCCTAGGCTTCCAAAGTCTATTCTTGGGACTTGTTCTGGCTGAGGGCTTTTTGGCCAGCAAGCAGCACGCTCTCTGTCGTCCCCATACACCTAATGCCAACCCTAGTGCTCTGATTCCAGGGCCCTAGCTTGCCACTGCGGTCAACAGCACGCAGATGGCCTCACTGCTGAGGGCGAGACTGAAGGGACCGTACCTCTCGACAAATGGCAGTCACATAAATGTAAAATTCAAACCCCTCTCCTTTTTTTGAGTTTTTTGTTTGTTTGTTTTGTTTTTGTTTTTTTTTTTTTAAAGATTTTATTATTTTTTGACAGAGAGAGACACAGCGAGAGAGGGAACACAAGCACGGGGAGTGGGAGAGGGAGAAGCAGGCTTCCCGCTGAGCAGGGAGCCTGATGCGGGGCTCGATCCCAGGACCCTGGGATCATGACCTGAGCTGAAGGCAGACGCTCAATGACTGAGCCACCCAGGCACCCCAGTTTTGGTTTGGTTTTTACTGATCTCTACACCCAATATGGGGCTTGAACTCAACGACCAGAGATCAAGAATCACATGCTCTTCCTACTGAGCCAGCCAGGCGCCCCAAACTCCTCTTCTTGACCTGCCAAACCATGTTCTTTCCCACTAGAATGAAAGTGGTGATATCCTGAGGACAGACTGTCCAGCACGTGGCCCTGAGTCACTGCTGTCACCTGCTGCTAACCAGCCCTGGCATCCTGTGTCTTCCCTCGGAGGTAATTTTCTACAGAGACTAAGGAAGCTTCAGCTTCAGGAAGGTGGATTGTCCAACAAGGGGTGGTGCAAAGAGGCCTGGAGTCAGAACGTGAAGACTTAGGTTCTAGTCTTGGATACACCACTTTCATACTGTGCAGTTGGAGCAGGTCACTTCAACAGATTTTCAGTTTCCGTATCTGAGGAATGGGGATACTAATTCTTTCTTTTCCATTTTGCAACATTATTCAAATCAAATGATCATTTCCTTAGCCAATATGACAAACAATGCTCAATTATTCATTGATTTATTACTTCCTAAGTAGTCTTTTTACTTTTTTTTCTCTGAAAGTATTTTAGTCTTGGGGAGCCTGGGTGCCTCAGTCAGTTGAGTCTCTGACTTTTGATTTCTGCTAGGGTCATGATCTCAGGGTTGTGGGATTGAGCCCTGCATCAGGCTCTGCACTCAGTGCAAAGTCTGCGTGTCCATCTCCCTCTGCTCCTCCGCCTGCTTGCTCTCTCTCTCTCTCTCTCAAAAAAATAAACAAAAATAAATAAATAGCCATTGAAAAAGCACCAGATTATCCTTCCCAAAATAAAATTACTTCTTGCACAAAAACACTCCTTACTTACTACCTCTGAGCTGGATCCTTAAAAATGGTTAAAATGGTAAATTTAATTTTATTTTAATTTTCCTACACTTATACAGAAAGCACTCCTAACTCTCCTGGAATGTTCCTTTCCATTCCAACACACCCTCAGTAACCAACTCAAGCTCTGCCCTCTCACAGTGCCCTGCACCAGTCCATAAGGTACTTCCTTTCCCCCTGTCATCAGGGCACCTGTCACCCAGTGGTGACACCAACTTATGGGACATTGTGCCTCCCCAGCAAGATGGACTTTCCCCAAATTCAAAAACCAAGACTTCCAGCATGTTGGCCAATACCTTATGCAAGAGGGATAGTCAGCTGATTTCTCCATCCACAGTGAAGGGAGGGAGGTGAGGCTCAGGCCTTTCAGGGATGTGAGTCCTTGATAGCATATCCTTTATTCCTCATGAATTTTGCTCACTGCATCTTTTTGTTATCCATATTAATTCCTATTGCTGTCATAAGTTACCAGAAGGGAGTTATATCAATCAGATGGCAGAATAGGAAGCCCTAGATCTCATTTCCCCACAAAGACACCAACCAAACAACAATATATAATCCAAAAAAAGCATTATGAGAACTCTAGAAATCACTAAATAAGTCATAGTACCCCAGGTAGGCTCAAAGCCAAGAACAGACAAATTGAAATAGGTAAGAAGAGCTGTTTAATTTTAACCCAATAGTCTTTTCCCCAAGCTAGAAAGCTTGGTGCAATAGGGAGAAAGCATCCCACATGTAGCTTCTCCCTCAGGAGGGGAAAAAAAAGAAGAGTAGAATGTATGTCCAACATTTCAGCTTTTCAAGACGCTTCCTGAGGGACTGGTTTTGGTTTCACCTGCCTCAGAAGGCTGATGGAACCAACATACTTTGGATGCCTGGGGCCGTGGAAAGCAA
The DNA here is from genome assembly GCF_002201575.2 of Neomonachus schauinslandi. Taxonomy (NCBI): domain Eukaryota; kingdom Metazoa; phylum Chordata; class Mammalia; order Carnivora; family Phocidae; genus Neomonachus; species Neomonachus schauinslandi. The sequence continues at coordinate 61,467,150 of NC_058416.1, forward strand.
AAGAGAGCTCAGAGGCTTGTTGAAACACCCAGGACTTGCAATACCATAGACAGACACCAAAGGAAGTGACAGATTACTAGCTTCTAAAAAAGAAAGGGCAGGGGTGCCTGGGTGGCTCAGTCGTTAAGCTTCTGCCTTCGGCTCAGGTCATGATCCCGGGGTCCTGGGATAGAGCCCGGCATCGGGCTCCCTGCTCAGCAGGAAGCCTGCTTCTCCCTCCCCCACTCCCCCTGCTTGTGTTCCCTCTCTTGCTGTGTCTCTCTCTGTCAAATAAATAAATAAAATCTTTTTAAAAAGTAAATAAAAAAAGAAAAAAGAAAAGACAAATGTCTCTGGGAGATTACCATACAAGCCCAGAGAAGACACATCCTCAGAAAAGGATTAAGAGGCTCCCAGCATCTCTAGCTGTGCTGATTGGTGAGGGCTTTTCTGGTATGAAACCAGTCGAAGACCACAAAAAAAAAAAATTTTTTTAAAGGCACGTGAAGAAATAAGGAAACATAGCCCAATCAAAGAAAAAAAATTAATCTCCAGAAATCAATCCTAAAGAAACAATATATGAATTGCCTCACAAAAAATTCAAAATAATCATCTTAAAGAAGCTCAATGTACTATAAGAGAACACAAATAGATAACCAAGGAAAATCAGGAAAAAATTCATGAACAAAATGAGAATACCAACAAGGACATTGAAATGTAAAAAAGAACCAAACACAGATTCTGGGAAGATGGCAGAATAGGAAGCACCAGGAATCTGTCTCCCCACCTAGACAGTAACTACACTGGCAGAATCTTCTGCTATAAATATTTGGGAACTCTGGAGCCTATTGAAAACTTGCAGCTTCCAGGGGAAGGCTTGGATAAAAAGTTGCAGTTTGGGCACCTGGGTGGTACAGTCGGTTAAGGGGCCAACTCTTGGTTCTGGCTCAGGTCAACATCTCAGGGTCTTGGGATCAAGCCCTGCATCAGGCTCAGCTTTCAGCAGGGAGACAGCTTGAAGATTCTCTTCCTCTCCCTCTGCCCCTCCCCCTGCTCATGTGCACACATTCTCTCTCCCCCTAAAATAAATAAATAAATCTTTTTTTAAAGTTTCAGTTAATTTCAGTCAATTTTAGCTCTTAACACAGTAGCAGCTATACATCCTCCACCCCTCAGCCATGTGACAAGCAGCTGGGCATATGTTCCTGGAGCAGCTTGAATGTAGCTTACCGGAGTCAAGGTGGGCAGAAAGGACTCTGTCTTCCAAACCTCAGAGATATGTGCTCTGACTGCTAGTAGTTGCTTCTGATCACAGAAGAGCAGACACGGAAGTGAGTACCCATTGTTGTACCTCCCTGATTATAGCAAGCCCCTCCTTCCTCTGGCTGAAGTGACTTCTTGGGGATTTAAAGAGCCAATGCCCACCCCCAACCCCCACATTTCATCTTTCTATTTTTCCCCTTTTGGGAGCCAGACATAAAGACTAGGACACTCAAAAACAACTGTAGGAGTGGAGTTAAGATGGTAGAGGAGTAGGGGACCTGGGTTTGTCTGGTCACTCGAATACAGCCAGAGAGTTATCAAATCATTCCGAACACTTGCAAAATCAATCAGAGATCTGAGAAAAGAAATGCTGCAATTCTACAAATAGAAAATTACCCCTTTTTGGAAGGTAGGAAGTACAGAGACTTGAATCCAGGGTGATATATCAGAGAATACAACAGAGGGTAGGGAGCTAGCTTAAGGAGGCTACCACAAAGTATAGACAGAGGGGTGCAAAATCAGAACTTTCAGAAGTCTGTTACAGTGGGGGATGTTCCTGGCTTAAAGGTGCTCAGGTGGTGAAGTGGGTTGGAATCCCAGGTGGGACAGCATGGTCTCAGGATCCCCGGGGATCCTGAGAATCAAGAATACAAGAATAATGGGGGTGCCTGAGTGGGCAGAGTTCTCAGGCACAAGAGTAGGGAAACCAGTTGAAAACAGTGAGTCTGGGCACTGGCTTTCTGCTCTGTGTTGCCATAAACTGCAAACCAGTGCATGGTCATGTGACCGCTTTCCTGGCAGGGACCCAGCAAAAGGCAGAAGTGTGGTGAGACTGACCCCCCTCCATCACCTAGGAGGAAAAGCACGGGTCCACGCTGCAGAAGTCCATAAGATTTGGAGTTTTGAAACTCAGTCGCATGCCTGAGATAAAAACGCTTCATCAGGGGCGCCTGGGTGGCTCAGTCAGTTAAGCATCTGCCTTAGGCTCAGGTCATGATCCCAGGGTCTGGGATCAAGCCCCACATCAGGCTCCCTGCTCAGCAGGGAGCCTGGTTCTCTCCCTCCCTCTACCTGCCTGTCTGCCTACTTGTGATCTCTCTCTCTCTGTCTGCCAAATAAATAAAATCTTAAAAAAAAAAAAAAAAAGCTTCATCACATGCTGGGTAAACACAGAGTTTGGACAGAAACCAGGGAGACAAAAGTGATTGACTGCTTTTCTGAGGGCTCACTGAAGAGTGGGGGGGGGTGGGGAGGTGCAAACTTTCAGTTCCAGGGCTAGAAAGCAAGGCGCCACCAGTTCATCCCACCATCAGTGCTGAAAGCCTTCAGGGAGCAAAACAGCACCACATGGTAGAATCCAGAGCTGCTTACACTAAGACCTCTCTCCCTGTGCATGGGAGGCACACTTCCACTAAGGCAAGTGGACCTGGAGATTGGCGCAACAGGCCCCTTCTCCAGAAGACCAGCCTGAACAACTGGCTCCCACCAAGTTTACTGACCACACAGGGCTGCAAAACCTCAGCTCCTGGGGAAAACAGTGTATAGCATTTGTTGGTTTTGTTTTTTTCCTTAGTCTTTCAGTATTTTTTCAGCTCTTTTCTTATTTTTTTCAATTCTTTTTTATTCTCTTTTAATTTATATATATATATATATATATGTTTTATATATATAATTTTTGGTTTCCTTTCATTGTATTTTACTTTATTTTTGCATGTATATATCAGTTTTTCTTTCATTCCTATTTTGGGATCTAGTTTCTTGTAATAAGCACACCAAAACACACTCAGGGTCTAGTTTTCTGTCTTGTTCTGTTTTGTTTCTTGTTTGTTTTTTTCTTATTTTGTTTTGTTTTGTGTTTTGTTTGGTTTGTTTCATTTTCTGTTGTTGTTCTTATTGTTATCTTTTTCTTTCTTCCATTGTTTTCTGGACAAATTGACAAAATGGAGAAATTCACCCTAAAGAAAGAACAGGAGGTAGTAATCATTGCCAGGTATTTAATCAATATGGATATAAGATGTCTGAACTAGAATTTAAAACATTGATTATAAAGATACTGTCTGGGCTTGAAAAAAGCATAGAAGACACTAGAGAATCCCTTGCTGTAGAAATAAAAGAACTAAACTCTGGTCAAGCTGAATTTGAAAATGCTATTACCACAACACAGTCCTAAATGGGAGCTATAAAAATGAGAATAAATGAGGCAGCAGAGAGAGTGAGTGATACAGGAGATAAAATGAAGGAAAATAAGGAAGTTGAAAAGAAGAAAGACTACTATTGGATCACAAAGTGATCCATAAAATGAAATAGTATCTGGATTATAGGAGTCCCAGAAGATGAAGAGAAGGAGAGAGGTACAGAAGGTTTCCTTGAACAAATTATAGCTGGGAATGTCCCTAATCTGGGGAAGAAAACAGGCATTCAAGTCCAGGAGGCACAGAGAACACCCCTCAAAAATCAATAAAAATAAGTTAACACATCGGCATATAATAGTGAAGCTTGCAAATTTCACAGATAAAGAGAAAATTCTGAAAGCAGCTTGGGACAAGAGGTCCTTAAACTACAAGGGTAGATACACAAGGCTGGTAGCAGAACTGTCTACAGAGACCTGGCAGGCCAGAAAGGACTGGCATGATATATTCAAGGTGATAAATGGGAAAAATATGCAGCCAAGAATGCTTTTATCCAGCAAGGCTGCCGTTCAGAATAGAAGGAGAGATAAAGAGTTTCCAGGACAAACAAAAACTAATTTGTGAATTTGTGAACACTAAACCAGCCCTGCAAGAAATATCACAGAGGATCCTTTGAGTGGAGAGAGAGCCCAAAAGTAACAAAGATCAGAAAGGGACAGAGACAATCTATAGGAACAACAACTTTATAGGTAATACAATGGCACTAAATTCATATCTTTCAATAGTTACTCTGAATGTTAATAGACTAAGTGCTCCAATCAAAAGACATAGGGTAGCAGAATGGATAAAAACAAAAACAAAAACAAGACCCATCTGTATGCTGCTTATGAGCCTCATTGTAGAACCAAAGACACCTCCAGATTGAAAGTGAAGGGGTGGAGAACCACTTATCATGCCAATGGACATCAAAAGAAAGTCAGAGTAGCCATCCTTCTATCAGACAAACTAGATTTCAAAAAAAGACTGTATTAAGAGATGAAGAAGGACACTACATCATAATAAAAGGGTCTATCCAACAAGAAGTTCTGACAACTGTAACTATTTATGCCCCGAACTTAGAAGCAGCCAAATATAGAAACCAATTAATAACAAAATTAAAGAAACTCATTGATAATAATACAATAATAGTAGAGGACTTGAACACCCCTCTCACAGCAATGGACAGATCATCTAAGCGGAAGATCAACAAGGGAACAAGGGCTTTGAATGACACACTGGACCAG
>NC_058416.1:61471816-61474827 GCF_002201575.2 Neomonachus schauinslandi
TGGAGAATACAGCAGAAGGGAGAGCCAGCTTAAGGAGGCTACCACAAAGTATTATAAGCAGCAGGGCACAAAATCAGAACTTTAAGAAGTCTGCTATAGGGAGCGCCTGGGTGGCTCAGTTGGTTAAGCAACTGCCTTCGGCTCAGGTCATGATCCTGGAGTCCCGGGATCGAGTCCCGCATCGGGCTCCCTGCTCAGCAGGGAGTCTGCTTCTCCCTCTGACCCTCCTCCCTCTCATGCTCTCTGTCTCTCATGCTCTCTCTCGCAAATAAATAAAATCTTTAAAAAAAAAAAAAAAAGAAGTCTGCTATAGTAGGGGATGTCCCTGGCTTAAAGGTGCTCAGGTGACAAAGTCGGGTAGAATCCCAAGTGGGACAGTGTGGTCTCAGGATTCCCGGAGTCAAGAAGAACAGGAGTGCCTGAGTACAGCAGAGTTCCCAGGCATAGGAGCAGGGAAGCTGGCCAAAAACAGCAAATCTAGGTGCCGGCTTTCTGCTCTCTGCTGCCATAAACTGTGAACCGCTGCCTGGTCCTGCAACCACTCTCCAAACAGGGGCCCAACAAAAGGCAGAAGCACGGGGAGACCCCTTCCCTCCACCAGGAGGAATAGTGCAGGTCCATACCTCAGGAGTCTGTAAAATTTGAACCTCGAAACTCAGTTGTGTACTTGAGATAAAAATGCTCAGTCATAGGCTAGGTAAACACAGAGTTCAGACAGAAATCTGGGAGACAAGAGGGATTGACTGCTTTTCTGTGAGGGCTCAGTGAAGAATGGGAGGTGAAAACTTTCAGTTCCAGGGCTGAGAGTGGGACACCACCATCTTCATCCCCACCCCACCCCCCCATTCAGTGCTGAAAGCCTTCAGGGAGCAAAACACGGCCACATAGCAGAATCCGGAGCCACATACACAGAGCCTGGCACCCAGGCAAGTGAGGTGCATTTCCACAAGGGCAGCGGCACCTGAGAATCAGCACAATAAAATTTTATTTTATTTTATTCTGTTTTTGTGTATATATATGAGTTTTTCTTTCTTTCCCATTTTGGGTCCCTATCCAGAAAACCAGCACAAACAACTGGCTCCCACCAAGTTTACTGATCATAGAGGGCTGTGAAGCTTCAGCTCTTGGGGGAAAAAAATATATAGCATTTGTTGTGTTTTTTGGGGTTTTTTTTATTCTTTAGTCTTTCAGTATTATTTCATCAGCTATTTTCTAATTTTTAATTCTTTTTTAATTTTTATTTTTACATGTATGATATATATATTTTTTATTTTTGAAGATGTCATATATATATATATATATATATATGAGTTTTTCTTTCTTTTCTATTTTGGGATCTAGTATCTTGTAACAAGCACACCAAAATACACCCAGGATCTAGTTTTCTGTTTTGTTTTGTTTTGATTCTTGTTTGATTTTTTTTCTTATTTTGTTTTGTTTTTGTTTTTTTCTGTTTGTTTTTTTTTTCTTTTGTCATTGTTGTTATTGTTATCTTTTCTCTTTTCTTTCTTCTACTGTTTTCTGGACAAATTGACAAAATGGAGAAATTCACCCCAAAGAAAGAACAGGAGGTAGTACTCACTGCCAGGGATCTAATCAATACGGATATAAGATTTCTGAACTACAATTTAAAACAATGATTATAAAGATATTGTCTGGGCTTGAAAAGCATAGAAGACACCAGAGAATCTCTTACTGTAGAAATAAAAATTAAAATCTAGTCAGGCCAAAATTGAAAAGGCTAGTAAGAGATGCAGTCCCAAATGGAGACTATAAATATGAGGATAAATGAGGCAGCAGAGAAAATCAGTGATATAGGAGATAAAATGATGGAAAATAAGGAAGTTGAAAAGAAGAAAGACTGCTACTGGATCACAAAGGGACACTTAGAGAAGTCAGCGATTCCATAAAGCAAAGTAATATCTGGATAATGGGGGTCCCAGAAGATGAAGAGAAGGAGAGAGGTACAGAAGGTTTCCTTGAACAAATTATAGCTGGGAATGTCCCTAATCTGGGGAAGAAAACAGGCATTCAAGTCCAGGAGAACACCCCTCAAAAATCAATAAAAATAGGTCAACACATCAGCATATAATAGTGAAGCTTGCAAATTTCACAGATAAAGAGAAAATTCTGAAAGCAGCTCGGGACAAGAGGTCCTTAAACTACAAGGGTAGATACACAAGGCTGGCAGCAGAACTGTCTACAGAGACCTGGCAGGCCAGAAAGGACTGGCATGATATATTCAAGGTGATAAATGGGAAAAATATGCAGCCAAGAATGCTTTTATCCAGCAAGGCTGCCGTTCAGAATAGAAGGAGAGATAAAGAGTTTCCAGGACAAACAAAAACTAAATGAATTTGTGAACACTAAACCAGCCCTGCAAGAAATATCACAGAGGATCCTTTGAGTGGAGAGAGAGCCCAAAAGTAACAAAGATCAGAAAGGGACAGAGACAATCTATAGGAACAACAACTTTATAGGTAATACAATGGCACTAAATTCATATCTTTCAATAGTTACTCTGAATGTTAATAGACTAAGTGCTCCAATCAAAAGACATAGGGTAGCAGAATGGATAAAAACAAAAACAAAAACAAGACCCATCTGTATGCTGCTTATGAGACTCATTGTAGAACCAAAGACACCTCCAGATTGAAAGTGAAGGGGTGGAGAACCACTTATCATGCCAATGGACATCAAAAGAAAGTCAGAGTAGCCATCCTTCTATCAGACAAATTAGATTTCAAAAAAAGACTGTATTAAGAGATGAAGAAGGACACTACATCATAATAAAAGGGTCTATCCAACAAGTTCTGACAACTGTAACTATTTATGCCCCGAACTTAGAAGCAGCCAAATATAGAAACCAATTAATAACAAAATTAAAGAAACTCATTGATAATAATACAATAATAGTAGAGGACTTGAACACCCCTCTCACAGCAATGGACAGATCATCTAAGTGGAAGATCAACAAGGGAACAAGGGCTTTGAATGACACACTGGACCAG